>NC_138914.1:2204728-2356878 GCF_965231255.1 Vanellus vanellus
AGGAGAGGAGAGGAGAGGAGAGGAGAAGAGAAGAGAAGAGAAGAGAAGAAGAAGAGAAGAGAAGAGAAGAGAAGAGAAGAGAAGAGAAGAGAAGAGAAGAGAAGAGAAGAGAAGAGAAGAGAAGAGAAGAGAAGAGAAGAGGAAGAGAAGAGAAGAGAAGAGAAGAGAAGAGAAGAGAAGAGAAGAGGAGTGGCATTTTAAGGTGATGGTTTCCAGCTCAGCAAGCCTTTAACCCACTAGACTTGGGGAAAGTGAGAACCAGTCTATGCATACCCTGCTTCTCCCCCTCTCTCCTCCCTTTGCTAAGTATTAGCTGGCATTGGTCATTTCTCAGTCGTGCAATGTGAAGCAAGGACACTGACCTAGGTGGACCAGCAGGCTGACCCCAGATGGCCATTCCTGTTTGCCCTCTGGAGGATGCCATGGAGCGACTGCTTGGCGCTGTGCCACAATTGCCATATTTCCCTCCACGTCCCTTTGGACCTCCACCAACACATTGCTGAGGTAGCGCAGAGCAGTGTGAGGCACGTGTGACAGTTATGAGACAACGAGACAAATTCCCTCTTGACCTGTAGTAATAGATTTCGCAGACGTGGAGGAATATTTTCTTAATTAGGTAGGTTTAATTTTCTTGTATGGATCCACACTGCCAGGGCATTTCTTCCAGCATTCCTTTGATAGGAAGGATGTGTTCATGATGCTGGACTGCCACCAAGAAATCTGGGCTCAGTTCTTGGCTGGGTCAGAGACTTTGTGAGTTGCTGGCATGCAGTTTCTTCTTGTGCCTCGGCTGTAAATGAGGAGATCTTTATTTCCTCTATCGGGAGCTCAAGGCTGTTCCTTTTAATACTGCACCGGGCTCCTTGCCGTGATATAAATAAGGCTTTCTTTTGCATATTTCTGTGCGGTAGTTTGATTCATCACTTCGACGTTATCTCCAGATTTTTCATTCTTTCTTTATTGAGAGGTATTATCCAGTCTCACATTTTCATTTGCCTTTGCCTAACACTGATGAGGAAGAGATACAGGCGGTGATGAAGGACAGCGGCTGGTGTTGGCCTTGCAGGGAGGGCTGAGGCGAAGAGCTTATCTGTTGGAAAGCTCCTCTCTTGTAATCCCGAAACGTTGGTTGGAGCGCAAAAACGACTCTTTCTGAATGATGTTGGAGGCAGCGTTCAGCTCATAAATATTTGTGTTTCATCACTGCATCAACGAAAATCTGGAAGGCTGTTATACCCAGTCGGTTCTGTCTTCGGTGACAGTAAAATTTTAATTGGTTTTACTTCTGGTGCTTGTTAACCCAAATATAATGTCTGCTTTCATGTTGAGTTCAAGGGGGAATGAAATCCCTTCCAAAATTTTGGAAGGGAATTGCTTAAATAGAGGCCTGGTTTTGTGATTAATTTTTTTCAAGACAAACTGTTTTCTGCTCTTTGCAGAAGAGCCTCCCGCTGCCTTTATCCGTATCCTTAGTTCAGCCAACTTGTTTACAGGGATTGAGCTGTAAAATCAAAGCACCATAAGGACTCAGCTGTGACTTTGCCTGGATTACAGCAAGTCATTACATGACAGGATCGCTAAATACCTGCATTATGTTATTAATTGCTCTAAGCTCTGTGGAAGAGGCAGCTTTTGCTTTTTTTTGGTATACCACCTCCTCCAAAACGCTTCCTGTGGGAAGTTCTGGTCTGACACTTTCTCCATAAGTCCTAAACTGGGACCGGGCTTAATGGAGCAGCATTTTACCCTAATGGAAACAAGAACTGCCAACCTGCTCGAGATGAAACCTGAGGAGGACAAGGTGGATCTGCAGAAGAGAAGACTCATGAGCAGGCTTCGGAGGAGACCATCGCTGCCACTGGGTCAGCATCATCTCTGTGGGTGGAGCTGGATCTCCTTGAGATCCGCTGCTGTGCACCCGACTGGCTCCAGCCTGGCTTTAGGGAGTCCCTGCGGCAGAGCCGGCCCCGGCGCGTTGCCCGGTGGCATCCAGCTGGCCAGGGGGCTGCTGACTACCGGAGGGGATGGAGAGCCGGAGAATGAATCAGTTTGGGTTTTTTTAACAGCCACGCTGGCTTGGAGTGGATAGTGACTGAACTCTGCCCTTCCAGGATAATCAAGCTCCAGAGAAACAAGGAAAACCATTGCAGAAGAAGCCGGAGAGTTCTTCCAGCGCCTGGATATGTGGCCCCAGGTCGGGCCATGCACGACATCCCTCGTGGGAACTGCATTTCCCTCCCCAGTGTCCATGTGGGAATGTGCTGGCAGCAGAGAGCCTTAGCCGTGGGCTTGGAAAACACGATACTCAGCTTTTAGAGGTTTGGTGTTTGGTTGTTTTTTGTGTGATGGCTTAAAAAGAAATAACTGCAATTAATTTTGCAGTGCGGTAGTTATTTTAGAGGACTGGCTGAAATCACGCGCCATATGAATAATGGCCTGTTTCCCCCATCACCTCCCAGCAATTAATGGATGTAAAAGTGAGGGCAGAGTCTGACTTCTGTTTGAATTTGATGCAACTACTTTTAGTCACAAACAGCGTCGATTCCCCCAAAGCTGAGCGGGGGAATCACTCGTTTTGACACCCCTTAGTGTCACTGTCTACAAAGCCTCGTTTAAGCCTGTGTATGTTTGAAGTCATGTACTGCAGAATATTGCTGAATTTTGTCGCTGACAATACTTTTATGGAGGAGCCAGCAAACTCTAGTTAGAAAAAGAAAATTTAATAAAGCAGTATAAGACTACACGACTGGCTGAAATAAACATAGCACTAGAGATATTTTTTTCTTATTTCCTACTCTTTCCTTCTCGAGGTACATTGAAGTATTTGCAGTTTGAGTTAATCCAAAACATGAGCCCTGGTGTCACCGGCTGCAAGTGACCTGGCTGACACAAACATTTCTAACCCTGCCCTAAATTACCCAGTATGAAGAGTAAGATGTCGCCTCCAAACTGGATGTTAAAATCGCAGTTCAGGTAAGAACCAGCCGTCCATTTACAGCTGTAATTATTAGTCTTAACTGAAACTGGCAGGCTGGAAACATAAAGATCTTTCCTGCATTAAAATGTCTTCAGGCGATGGTAGAACTTCGCAGAGCTCTATAAAACCTATCGTCTCTAGTGAAATCAGTCTCTTTGATCTCAGTCTCCATTTTGGGTTTCTACAAAATTAAACAAAACTATGCAAATATTTGAGAAGGGAATCAAATAGTTATATTACAAATAAAGCGACTTTTTTTTTTCATATGGAACATGTTTCTATTACAGCTGGTATTCCTGAAATTAAAAATACTTGCACGATAGAAGAGGAGAAAATGGGTTTGTTAATTATGTGGATTTGCAGCTACAAGGTGATTCTCAGTTTTTAAATGTCACATCCAATATTCTTTAATCCTTTTCTTTTTCCCCAAACTGATGAGATAACTCTTCAAAACTACTTGGCAGCCATATGAGGCAGAAGAAGAAGTAGTGAGCTGCAGGCGCGAGGCAGAGAGGCGACAGAGGCAGCCGCCCCGGGGCACGGGGAGAACAATCCGACCCACCGAGGAGCGCGTGGCCGCGGCTCCCACCGCCCGTGCCGGCTGCCCCAGGCCATGACGCGGAGGTCGGCCACCGCCTGTCCCCCCCATCCCCGCTGCACGGCTGCTCGCACCCATCTGCCGCCCACCCGGCCGCTGCGGCTGCCTCGCGGCACTCTCTGCCTTCTCAGGCTGCTTAGAAGGGGCACGTTCCCCAGCGCACAGGCTCAGGTCCTCGGCGTGGGACCCCCCGAGGTGGGTCCCTTTCCTCCCCGCTGTGGGATGCAGAGGTGGCTGCATACCCAACAGAAGAAGGACATGGACCTGCTGGAGCGTGTCCAGAGGAGAGCCACGAGGATGATGCGAGGGCTGGAGCACCTATGAGGAGAGGCTGAGAGAGTTGGGGCTGTTCAGCCTGGAGAAGAGAAGGCTCCGGGGAGACCTTCTTGCAGCCTTCCAGTCCCTAAAGGGGCTACAGGAGAGCTGGGGAAGGGCTTTTTACTGGGGCATGGAGCGATAGGACGAGGGGGAATGGCTTTAAACTGGAAGAGGGCAGGTTCAGATTGAACCTCAGGAAGAAGTGTTTCCCTGTGAGGGTGGTGCGGCACTGGGACAGGTCGCCCAGAGAGGCTGTTGAGGCCCCATCCCTGGAGGTGTTCAAGGCCAGGCTGGAGGTGGCCGTGGGCAACCTGGGCTGGGGGGAGGTGTCCCTGCCCAGGGCAGGGGGGTTGGAACTCGATGATCTTCAAGGTCCCTTCCAACCTAAACCATTCTGTGATTCTATGATTCTATGATCCACAGGCGCTGGGAGAGGCAGCCATTACGGGCATGGGAGGCATCGCATGGGCAAGGATGGGCACAGTCTGCTCCGAAACGGCTGTGTGGAATGGCACCCACATGCTGCCTCCACGTGCTCCTCCTGGATGGCCAGCGATGCCTCAATATGGCATAAACATATCTATGCACATCACGTGCAATATTATACATAGAGCCAATGCACACGCATAGAGGTTCGTGCATGAAATTGTTTGAAGGCTCTTGTTTACCAGTGTTGATTCACGCCAGTTCTGCTCTGATTTTAAATCCGTTCGGGCCTCGGTGTTCTTTGGCTTTGATGGTTCATACCCTTGAGACAGCAATTTGTATGTGTTTTATTTATAACCTCATGACAGGCCGCAGTTTTGCAGGAACAAAAAGGGTGCTTTACACTTAAAATGATTAAATTGTTGAACAGTTTCTGAGCACGCACTGAAAAATTGCCTAAGCTAATTGTGTGTTTATGATTTTCATGGGAATTCGCATGTGTAAATCAGCTCTTTTGTGGCACAACCACCACGTGAGTTGCTGCAGGTACGCGCAGGCAGGTTTGGCAGGTACCTTTGGGCTGCAGTCACGAACTGCTGTATCCTAAAACCTGGCGGGTGCCGTGAACCAGGCAGCCCTGGTGGTTAACATTAGGGGGGTGTTATCTTTGTAATGCTGCTTAAACCTCGTCTGGCTTCATTACATTTTATGCAGGGGTGTTAGCATTTTGTGTTCTCCTTGGGAGGGAGCTAGTCCCTGTGTATTGTTTTTGAATTTGCCACTCATATGCATATACGGTTTATGACTTTTGATGTTCATAGGCTTTTTTTTTTCCCCTGAGTGATCTGTAATTCACAGTCAGCTTCTACGAAGAAAGGAAGTTCTTTTCCAGACTGATCGTGAGACTTTGCAGCAGACGTGGAGATAACATGTAAGTTAATTGAGCCCAGCACAGTGCAGCAACACCGCTGTATGGGATAACCACAGTCGCAGTTAGAGGGATGACCATGCAGCTGGGGAAAGAAACGTATCTAATATTAGTATACTACTGCTGCTTTCTAAGAGCAATTTGTTAGTAATTCAGGGAACAGGGACAGTCTCCGTCTTAGTGCCCAACTCTGAAGAAGATAACTGCGTGCCGGATTGTTCAGTACACAGAAAAGCGTGAAGGAAGTTCATCTGCAAATCGAAATGTTGCTCAAGTTTTGCACAAACCTAAAGTCTCCCGTGCTGCGCAGTCCCTCGGTGAGGCCGAGGGAGGGAGGGAGGGAGCGAGCGGTGATTGATGAGCTGAGGAGGAGCCTGGCCTCACCTGCCGTGAGTTGGGGATTTGTGAGCATGAGATAAAAGCCCCAACCCCCAAATGGCTGGGTCAGCGCAGGTGAGTTCAGATCAACCGGACTGAAAGTTTTAGAGACCATCATTAATCCCACCTGCAGAGTCTCGTTCAGCCATTGCTTTTAAGGGAGGAAGAGAGAGCGAGCAGCAAATTTGACCGAGCGGTGGGTGCGGATGTGGGCTGAACAGGCGATGTGCTCCTGTGAGTGAGACCTGACTGCTCCTTGCCCTTGGTGTCCCCTGCGGCACATGCGCAAACAACTCCTCTGCAGAGGTACGTGGGGTCGGACTGAAAACGTGCACGAGGCAAGCTGGAAGGACCAGTGAGTAAGGGGATCGAGAGATTTTAGGATAACTAAATTGTGCTGTGTAGTCAGATGGCTTTTTATGTAGCCGGTGGACATAGATAAGATGCTGCTTAAGGTAATTTAAGGGATGACTTTGCTGCTGAGAAAGCAGCTGGAGCCATCTGGTTTTGTGTAAGCGTCCTTTGGGGAGGTGCAGGAACAGCGTCACAAGTACAGGCTGGGGTGGGACCCCGCAGGGAGGGGGGTTCTGAGGAAGGGGTCTGGTCGTGCCACGGTGCTTCGCAGGCTGGCAGGAACAAGCGCGGTATTGCAAAGCAGCCAGAGAGGTACGGGGCTCCAGCAGGGCGGGAGGGCTGTCTGCTGGGGAGGCGAGGCAATCCTTCCCGCTTTACAGTCTGTGCTGGTTAGCCCTTGGGGAAGCATCCCACTTCGGGCTTCATCCCCAAGGGAAGAGAGGGCTGAGGAAACGGAGTCTGGAAAGGTATAGCAAAAATGAGCTGAGGACAGAGGCTGTGTGGAGAAAAGGTGTGGGACTAAGGCTGTTTACTCTCAAGAAGAGAAAACCGCACGGAGATATCATTGTGTTTGAGTTGTTCTGTGCTGCTGCAGAAAGGAAGGGAGAGTTCTCTGCGTCTGTGGTGGTTGGGATGAGAATGATATTACGGGCTATATAATTTTAAGATGAGGATGGAGAAGCACTGGGATAGATTTGCCCCAGGAAGTTGCGGTCACTGGGGGTCAGAAGTTAGGCAAACATCTGCCAGAAAAGAGAGCGCTGCCCCTGCCTCCGGCGGGGCGATGGGCTGCCTCTGCTCTGGGGCTCCTTCCAGCCCTCTTCGCTGCGATGACGTGAAAAGCGAATTCTGAACAAAAATACATCCATGTGTTGCCTTTCCTCCGCAAGGAAGGAGATGCAGGGTGTGCCCAGGAGGAAGACATGTGGAATGAAGTAGCTGTGGCAAGGGGCAAAAGGTGACTGAGGCCTGAAACCAATAAAATTATTATTTCCTCCCTTCTCTTTAAATATTAATAATAGGCTTTTTTTTTTCCCACACTATTAAGATAGCCAGCATTGTTCCATGCTGTTGCCTAAGCCATTAATGCACTGTGCTCTGAGTTTTATTTTGCAGGCCTTTTCCTTCCCCTCTCAGCAGAGATTTTCTTATGAAGCGCGGCCGTAGGCAGCGGAGCCGGGTGCTGGGGTACAGTGCAGTGGGGTACTTTGTTCCAGAACCCAAGGAACTTGTTCATAAAGAGTGACTTTCTGACGCAAGACTCCTTTGCTGCCCTACCCAACAGCAGGCAGCCCTGCGGGATGACCGATTTTGATAATAATAAAGAAAAACACACTGTGTGCACTGGGGAAATAAGAAGAGAAGGGTTTGTGAGTGGTTTGGAGTGGGATTCTCGGGTCCGGCGTCCTCGTCCGAGGGAGCTGTCGGTACCAGGAACGCTGCAGCAAAGTGCAATAAAAAAGTTAGCAAGCACGTACGGTCCAAAAAACCTTTGGATGTAACAGCACGGTTGTGTCGGGATTGGGGGTATGGCCCCTCCCAGCCCTCCTGAGCAAGGCACAGCCAGCTCGGGTCTGGCAGCCGCAGCGGTGGCTGGCGGAGTTGCTCTCCGGAACGTAGATCCTGCTGTAGGTGGGGTGCGTATGCCCTCAAACAGTCCTGCATGCCCAGCTCCAGGGGTTCCCGTGGGCTCTGGTCATCTGCTCAAAACCAAAGCCTGGAAGGTTTTGTCTGTTTGGAAGCATTTTATTATCTTTTTTTTTTTTTTTTTAATCTGTTGAGATGCTTAGCAGCAAGCCTGGGCAGTGGAGCATCAGTGCGGCCCATAATTTTAAGTCTCTGTGATCAAAGCTTCCTGATGAGTAAAGCCTTTTTATCAACGTCAGTGATGGGAAGAAAACAGGCTTTGTTATCTCCCCGCTGCGGAGGTTGGTCGTGTTGCCCAGTGCGCCCCGTGTTGCAAGAAGCCGGGGCCGTCCCTGGCCGGCGGTGCTGCCTGCGCTGGCGAGAGGCCGTCCCGCACCTGGAGGTCTTCCAATCTTTGTAAAGATAGTCAAAGCGAGGAAGTGCAGCTCTCAGTTGGCTCATTAAGGCCTGTGCTTGTCACTTCTAAGTGGAAATATGCCGGGTGGCTTTTGCATGTTAACGGGCTTTTGAGATTGGACAGGATTGTGGAGAATTCAGATGCAGCTTGAAAGTCATGTTGGTTTTTTTTTTCCTTGTCTCAGATACACTGAGGGTAAACAGCTCTGCCCTCTAGTGCCGTTTGCCAAATCTGTTAAACACTAACACATCCACGATCCTGGAAACGCGCCTCACCCAGAGCATCCCTTGGAGCGCGCTGACCTGTGCCGGTCCGGGGCTGCTCTGGGCATGGTGCCGCGGGCTCTGGGAACGGCTGAAAGCCGGCAGCGTCCGGGTAGGAGGGTTTTAGCCCCATGCCAGGCAGGGAAACGTGGCACATGCTGGCATTCCCTCTGCGCAGCATCGGCGAGTTCATTCCTGTATTTTCACTCCAGCAACCCCATCGAGTCTGATATTTGCTTTCCCTTAATGTTTATAATGCCTTTGAGAGACATGTAGACGAGCTAAATGATGAACAACCGTTTCAGCAGCTTTGCTCTTTCAGCCCCATAAATAATGAATTCATCGGGGTGAGAAAACATGCCCAGACACAAACACATGCAGAGCCTTGAGGAGGGAAGGGAATAAGCACAGAAGCTTGAGATCCAAATGCAGAGCCCCGTGCCAGTAAAATGGGAACTGTTTTTTGGAGTGAGACAGTGTCAGAGAGTGGGTATGGAGTTAATTGCCTCAAGAGGAGACAAAAAGCAATTAGAAACGCAGGGGAGTGCTAGCTGAGGTTTGAAGTGATAGGTTGCTACCTGCTTGGCTTTTGGAGAGGGCCATTAGTTGGAAGAAGATGGTGTTTTTTATTGTCTGCAGGTCCTGTTGTTAAGCATCAGCTGAAATCATTGGGTTGTGACTCAGCGTGCGTGGTGGCTGGCTGCCTGGAGCCCGGCGAGGTATATAAATATATTTTGAACTTGCTGGCCAGCTTCAACTCCATGGGGCAGGGTGGTGGGGTTTCAAAGAGTCTGCCTTTCTGGAAGTTTTGTAAAAGCAAAGAAATAAACGAAACCTCACAATTCCCGCACTGCCCCTGCTGAAAGTATTTGCAGAGGTAGTCTACGTGCAACTTTTTTATAGACACCGGCGTGGGGAGGGCTGGAAGGGCAGCTCCACGGGCCATCCTTAGCCCCAGTGCTCACAAACAAGCCTCTGCCGCCGGGGACGGGAGGGCTGTGTGGTGAGGCATCGCATCGCGGAGCGTGCCGCTTCCAGGGCTGATGCGTGGGGAAGGGAAGAGCTGGTTCCTTCCGCTTCGTTGGCAATTAAAAATGGGCAAGCGCGGCGGGGGCAGGTCTGGTGTGCGCTGGCAGAGCGTGTCAGCGGAGCCCCGCGGACCCGCGTCTGATGGGCTGCAACGCAGCGCTGCCAGTGCTAGCCAGGGGCTGGGGAAAGCGTTGGGGTTTCATGCTTCGTGCTTTTCTTTGCTCTGATGGATTTTCCCCAATTTCATCGCGCTGCCAACTCCTGCCTTCAAACAAAGCGCCTGCCTGCCCTTCCGATCAACTAATCGGACATGGCTTGATGGCGCCAGCCTCTCTCAGAGGCCGTGTCTCCTCTTTGGCCATGGCAGCTTGCACGAAGGAGCCAAGCCTGCTGAACCCGGGAGGTGGCAGGCTGGTTGTCAGCGCTGCTGAGTCCTCGTGGTGGTGGTGGAGCTGCAAAGCAGCTGCGGTGTCCCGGACACCTTCACCCCTCCGCCTCTGCCAGGCCGGTTGTGGACCTCTGGGGTTTGCAAAGGCTCTTTCCCTGCTGATGCTCTTGGCTGCCTTTCCCGGGAAACCTGACGTGCAGCGGGAGGTTTGAGCCCAGCCGGCGTCGGGAGCCGCTGGGTGGGATGCCGGGCAGGGCAGCGTGTGGGGTGAGCTGGTGGTGCCCGCGGGTGGCCCCCAAACCAGGTGTCTGCAAACCTGGGCTGCATTGGGAAGGTAAATGAGAAGTGAGTGGTCCACCTGGGCAGCCTTAGCAATGTTTTGCTGGCTGGAGAATAGCATCTTTGCTAGCAATTCGGTTCTTTTCTGGAAAGATGGCAAAGGAAATTATAGTGGTTTGCAATTAGTCCTTCAAACACAAGTGCTCCTGGACAGCCAGCGGAGCACAGAGGCAGCTCTTTGATTTATGAAACGCTGAGACTTCAATTCTCTGATCTGCCTTAGCTTGATTTACACTGATAAGAGCTAGGGTATTTTCATAAAGTTTGATCATCTGCTTATAGCCTTGTCTAAAATGTTTCATAAGTCAGCTCCCAAGATGAGATTATCTTTTGCGGAGCTGGAAATTTGTTTGGGGATGGCTGGACAATTCAATTTGGAGGTGCTTTACCGCACCGTGGGTGGTGATGGAGGGGGGGAAAGTCTTGCGGGGTTTAAAGATGGTGAATTTCTGAGCTTAACTGGGGCTTGCAGTTCTTATGTTGGCGTTAAAACCATACCTACTTGACAATTGCATAAAGAGCCCACCGATCTGCGTGCACTGATTATTATTTTTTCCCTTGAAACTGAGGCCATCTATGACAGCTCTTGATCTGCTGCTTTTTTCTCATTGATCTCTGAAGCAAATGAAGCCTACAAGATCGTGCTGTCCGAGCTCCTTCCTTCTCCCCGTCAATTTTGAACTTCGTTAGCCTGTCTTAACCGAATTTGACTGGGGGTAAATACTGCCTTGCTGTGGGTTTTGTGGCCCTCGGTGGCTGTGCTGAGCAGAGACCTGTTAGTGCCCGCAGAGGTTCACTCCAAAGATGACAAATGGAAGCGGGGGAGAAGGGAAAGAAAGAGGCATTAGTAATTCCTGAGTTTGGGAGAAGCTCAGCCAGAGCTTCCCCCGGTGACTATCAGTTCCTTTCTTGTCCCCCTTTATATATCTAATCAGTGTGATGTCGCAGGCTCAAACGTAAATGCAAATACAAGGTAATTTTGCAGAGCATCATTCCTACGAGTGCTACAGTCATTACAGGGTGAAATAATATAATTAGAGAGATAATAGCAAAGAGAGAGGAAAATGGAGAGGCGTGAGCAAAAGAGAAAATAAGTTTTCAGCCGATTTTTGGAAAGAAACAGAGAGCTAATGAGTTGGAGCTCATCTAGATGGCAGCAGCAGACATTGCTTTTCCTACCAGGAGAGGTGATGTGTATCTGGAGAATATAAGAGAATTTAAAAGTTGCCTGGTTAGTGGATGGGGGTAGAAAGTGCTACAGAAAAAGACGAGGAGTGGACTAAACCGACAGAGGTATGCTGGACTTATATGTACTTCACTTTATTCAGGATGAGTGCCTGATACTGGGCAGTTCATAAAAACAGGCTTCTTTATCTGCCTAATCCCTGTCTGTCTTTATTTTTAAAATAATGTTTGCGTTGAGCAGTTCTGGTCCTGTTGCTGCTACACAGCGGCCAGGGAAGGGGAACGAAGGCGATGGCAGAGGGTTTGCCCCAGCCCAGAAACCAGCACCAGGACAGGCCGGAGTTTGGGGCCACGAGCACGCCCACCCTGACCCCGTTGCCTGCTGGCTGATGGGAGTCAGTTTTGGCAGCCGGCAGCCTGACCCATGGCCCTGGTGTGGGCGCAGCGTGGTGTCCCGCTGCAGGCAGAGCCCTCCCGCCCGGCTGCGGTACCCCAGGGAGGCGGGGCGGACCACGGACACGGGCTCCTCATCCTCAGGAGCAAGAGGCGCGTGTGTTTTATGGACCTCTTTATCCTCTGCCTTCTCCCACGAGGTCAAACCCGGTGCGCTGAGTCCCTCGGGGTGGCTGCAGCCTTTTGCCCCAGCGACGGTGCCAAGCGGGGGGTATTTTCCATTTGATGTAGGCAGCTCCTTTGCCTTTTTCTCTTCTTTTTTTTTTTCTTTTTTTTTTTTTGTGTGAATCCTGGTGGAGGAAGCCAATAGAGCCAGCAGCTGTGTGATTAGCGGGAGCAGGTCCCCGCGTTTGCACGGGGCACTCGTTAGCGAGCGTGTTGCAGGCTGAGTGTGCGCGGGGTGTGCGCGGAGGTGCGCGCGTGGCTCGCTCTGCCCGCTCACCGCTGCGCCAGACGGAGACGTCGGCAAAGATGGACACAGGTGGGTTGCTTAGCGTGACGGAAAAATAATTAGGAGAGCATTAGTTTTAGGTTGAAATAAATGGGTTGTCCAGCTGTAGCTGCTGTAGAGAGGAAGTTGAATGTTAATTAGGTGCCACCAGTAATTATGGTGATTATGTATTTTTTGAGTGGCTGTTGGGAATAGCTCAATTCACATCCAGAGGGTAATGTGAATGACATTTCTAATTGCTTTAAGGAAAAGGGAAGGTACTTTTTTTTTTTTTTTAAACTAGGACAATTACAGTAAAACAAAGCTACAGTAGGGTGCAAAGAACGGTAAGTGGTTTGATGTAACTGCTCAGGAAAAATGAGTGTCGGCTGAAGTAAGAGAAAATTCCTCATGTCTGGCGCAAGAAATGCATCCTACTTTTCTATTTCTACATAGCAAAAATAGACGGTGGCAGAGACGGGACCTACACCTGTTCTTCCATCTCCTGGTGCATTTTCTTAACTGGGAGACAAGCAGTTCTCTTGAAAATAACTGTGAATTTATCTTGCTGTCTTTCAGGCCTGTTTGGTGCTTCTTCCCCCACCCCCCCATATTACACAGGTAAACAAAGGTGATGCCAGTAAAATGCATATTAACAGTGATTTTGTAAGAGACTATTACCTGATATTATTTGCAGGCAGCCAATTTTAATATTTCGATGAGAAACCTAATTTTGCAGGCTTGTCCATACACAAGGCTACTCTGAAACTGTTGCTCCATGCATTTTTATGTAGGCATTGCGATAAAACAAGTGCCCACATGCGAATCTATTCAGGAATAACTGTTGTGCTCTAAATTGAATTTTTCTTTCAGTGTTTTCTGTCAGTTGTAGATCAAGCCTCTCACTTATACCCACTGGTTAAGAAGTGAACTCATTAACATGCCACCCACTGTGTCTGATAACCTAACTAACACCTTCGATCTCAGACAGTCTCAGCTCAGATTCACTCTGAGCATTATTTGTCAAGATTATTTGTAGAATAAATTTGCATAATTCCCAACAAGCATGTACTGGACACCCAGACTTTTATAGACTACTGTACTGGAAATAATTGGTGGGCATGAGCAATGTCTTCCATGCAAACCCACTAAGTGCTCCCAGGGGTTCCTCCTCACTTCAAGAAATAATAACAAACACTTGACTCTTACATGCACAAAAATGTGCAAAAGCCCACGGACAATGAGCTGATTTGCACGGAAACCCTCTGGTGGTTGGACAAGGACGGTCTCCTGCGATCCACAGGGAAGGTCCACCTAAAGCACTTGTGCGGCTGCCCAATGCGAAACTTAAAAAATGCACCATTCCCCTTCGTTCACAGGGGAAATACACAGCACCTCACCACCCGACCTTCCTGAAGCTGGTGTTTGGAAAACCCCTGCTGATGAGGTTTTAGGTAAGACATTATCTGTTTCTTGCATCGGCTACGTTACTTGCCGTCAGAGGCACGGCTGGTTTTTCTGAGCATTGGGACCGTGCAGTGACGTTCAGTGATCAGCATGTCTTAGACACGACTAAATAGATACCCAGCATGGTGGCGTAGTCACCTTCTTGGTCTTGCACTGCACTGCCTGCGTGGGCATCAATTGGAGAGGTGTAATCTTTCCCCAAATGGCCAACCCCTTACCTTCCTCCAGCTTCCTTCTCCCTGTGGAGGTTCTTCAGAGGTCCCCGGTCTTGTTACGCGGGACCACCTACTCCTTTGAGTGTGACTAGAAGTCCATCCATTCCAGAGCCCGAGCGCAAGTGTCTGCATCATGAGATGGGTGTGTGCAGACAGCTCCTCTCCCCTGCACCCAGGCCCATGGACGCATCTGCCACGTGGTGCGCACTTGTCAGAAGCGGCTGTGTCTTGCTCCCATAATGGATGTAGTTGCGTGGCGGGGGAAGGATTGCAGATCTGAGGGAGCTGGAGCAGTGGGGGCTTGGTTGGTGGAGCAGTGGGATGCCCCACATCTGGGAACAAGGCTTGGGCTAACAGCTGGCTGAAAATGTTTGGCGGGTTGGGTGCGCCCAGGAACGTAAGGTTTGGCAAATGAAAGGCTCCCCTCAACTGCAAA
This sequence comes from Vanellus vanellus, assembly GCF_965231255.1. NCBI lineage: Eukaryota > Metazoa > Chordata > Aves > Charadriiformes > Charadriidae > Vanellus > Vanellus vanellus. The sequence continues at coordinate 2,218,957 of NC_138914.1, forward strand.
CACAACAGCCCTTGCGTTCCTTAATTACATCCGTCTAGGAAAGTTGATGGCCTCTTTGATTGAACTGTGTTAAATGAAAAGTAGGTGGCAAGATGAATGCTTTGCTTTTGCATCTAAAATCCAACTGCTAATTAGACGTTATAGAAGCAGGAATGCACTTTTTTTTTCTTTTTCCCCCGGCCAACGAGTCAATTGAAACACACTTTCACCCTTTTATCTGCAGTACTTTAATTTGGGGAATGGTGAGACCCTGCACGTGTTTTCTTGCCCGCTCAGACCACTCTGCAAATCTGAAAGTTGGGCTGGCCTTGGTTTACCCAGTGCTTACACAGCCTGTGCTCTCTTCCAGATTCCTCCTGAAGGATCATCTGCTGGTTGACGGGAAGTTGTCAAAACGCATTGAGCCACATCAGGAGGAGCACAGGATAGCCTGGGACTCTCATTCCTCTTCTTTGAGGATGAAGAGTTGACAAATTTAAATGGACACACCCTGAGCAGTAGATTCTGGGGGAGATGGAGGAAGATCAGGAGCCCCTGGCAGTTTCTGAGGCTTTGAAGAATCAGACCCCAAGGATGTTCATCTAGATATTAAGGCCTGTGTTTAGAAGAGCGATTGCTTTGCCGTGCTTTCCTTGAGGACCTGGCTGAGCATCCACAGAGGGGGTATATGCTGCCACCTCCAGCGGAGCCAGGGTGGCCCATGCCACCCAGTCTGTTCTGGTGCTCTGAGCTCCACTGCACGCTGTGCCACCACCAACACTTGTTCCCATAGGAGTTTTTGCTGCCTCCCTATGTGGCAGCTTCAGTTTCCCTTGTTTGCCCTTTACTCTTCTCCTCTTATCCTGTACTTGGACGCGGGGGTAGTTCTCAGTCACGCTAATGGGTTTACTTCAGCCCTGATACTTCAGGGCTTCCCTCCTTCGTCCTTTGTCTGTCTGGCACAGGTGTGGGAGCTGTGGGCTCTGCTCGCTGGCCCGGGGCTGGCGGTTCAGTGACAGAGCCATTGCCAGCAGTAATTTCGGCTGTAACACAGTTTCTCCGGGTCTCTGCGGCTTTCTGGGTGAGGAGACCCGTCAGCCTGAGGGTTCATTTACACAAACACCGTGGGTGAGAAAACAAGCGCTGCGCCAGGCCGCGTTTATTTGAAATCTGAGGGGTTGCCGAGAGCTGCGCCAGCCGAGGCGGGCCCTGCTGGCTCCAGGGGCGTCCTCTTGCAGTCTTGCTGCCTGCAAGCTGTGAGGAGCACCTCCTGGGAGGGAGTCATACGCAGCGTTGAGGCTCCCGGGGAGACATCTTCCCCAGACCCCAGCCCCTGGGAACACCAGGGCTCTCCAGGCTGGGCTTGCTGGGAGCTCTCCTGCTTTGCCCGAGAGCACCGTGGTGCCGCTTGGCAGCCCGGGCAATGGCATAGAAGACCTTCTGTCCTCTTGTCTCAAAGAGTGAAGTGATGCGATGGAGGGAGGAAGAAGGGCAGAGCCGTGTTCCCGCAGGGGGCTGCGCCATGCACGCTCGTGCTCTCACGGCGCACACACGGAGGGGTTTTAACCCTGGGATCCCTCTTGAGTGCTGACAACGGTATTTCGGGCTTGCGTGGGAAGCAATGGTTTCCGTGTGGCTGCAAAACATCATGCCGTTGTGCTGGGGCCGGTCCCTCTTTGCTGTAGGGTGGGGGAGAGGGTGAGCAATTATTATTTTTTTTTATTATTATTACTACTAAATTTTTTTTGCACAGCTTTTTAGACTGCTTCTCTGCTTTTCTCACTCCTGGGTTGATGGGCGCTGCAGACCGTGAGTGACGGTTGCAGTACCGCAGCTCCATGCGATGTCACCTGCGTGTGGCTGTGGGAGGCAGAGCGGTGGCTCTTCCAGGAGGAGAACCACCTGAGCTGGAGCCGTCTCCCCTCATCCCCCCTCGCACAGCAAGTGTGCGTTCTGTGCTGTGGGGCTGCGTGCGTCAGTCCCAGCGAAGCGAGGGGCTGCTCCAGCAGGGGCTGAGCAGAGTAGAGGCCGGTGATGGCTCCAGAGCTGGTTCAGGTGCGCGCAGAGCCCTTGGCGATGGCTCCCTCCCAGCACGGGCAGCCTGGGACCTCGCTCTGGGAGGGAAACAAGAGGAAATGGCCTCAGGTTGCACCAGGGGAGGTTTAGATTGGATATCAGGAAAAAAGTCTTCATTGAAAGGGTTATCAAACATTGGAACAGGCTGCCCAGGGAAGTGGTGGCCTCACCATCCCTGGAGGTATTTCAAAGATGGGTAGACGTGGTGCTGAGGGACATGGGTTAGTGGTGGTTTTGGCAGCGTTAGCTTGATGGTTGGACTTAATGATCTTAAAGTCCCTTCCAACCTAGACAATTCTATGAAATGTGTCGTTTCCCATCTGTTCCTTGCCAGCTCTCAGCAGTTTCTGTGCGCGCCCACCAGAGAGCAACCCCGGCACAGGGTTGTTGTCTCCAGAGAGATGGAGACAGGGATGGTAGGTCTGGGTGCCAGGCCAAATCCATCTTCCCTCACCTCTTCCAGCCCTGTCACCTTGTCCCAGCTGAACCCTGGCAAGACACCCAGCCTGGGTCTTCTGCAGCAAATCCACCGCTGCCTCCAGGGAAGGACCGTGCCCGGAGTTAGCAGGGAGCATCAGTCCAATGCACAGGGCGCAAGCAGGGGTTCAGACAGAGCTTACAGAACTTGGATGGGTAAAAATCTGGTGCTTGACGCAGTCTTCTGAGTAAGTGCACAGACAAATTGTGCTCATCTCAAAGAATCATTTAGGCTGGAAAAGACCCTTCGGATCATCGAGTCCAACAGATGGCTCAGTAGATATCTTCGGCGCTTGAACATGTAGTTGGGTGTCTTGGTGTGGTTTTGTATGTGAGATACCGTCCCAGCGCTTGGTGCCTGGGGAAGGCAGAAACCCGTGCTTTTCATGCAGCCGCGGACTTTGCAAGTGTCAGCTGAGCTCCGGAGCTGGCACGGAGTCCCAGGGTAGGCAGCCACATCCGGGCTTGGAGGTGAGGCTCAGCTATACAACATCAGATGTCTTACCTGAGCCGCTTGTGTCGGCAGGGAGAGACGGGCAGGATTTATCTCGTCCAGAACAGCCACAGAGCGCAGGGGGATGAGCTGCCTGCTGAAGGACCCGTCCCTCCCCTCCGTGCTTTGCTGGAGCCGGAGGAGCAGCGTTCACGTGTCGGTGGTGGGTGCAGCAACCCGTGGCATCGCTGAGCCGCAGCCCCGCTACTTGCAGAAATGGGCTTTGAAAGCAAGCTGAGGGAAAGAAACAACTCCTTGCTATTTTTATCCTTGCAGCAGCCCCCGGGGATTTCGATTGACAGGATTAGTTATGAAGCCAATATTATGAGTTTAACTATGAGTGAAATAACACAACTTCTGTGGGAAGCAGAGTAAAAGAGGCAATTATGCAGTAGTTTAATAACAGCGCTCTGCTGGCTGGGTAGCTGAAAACTTACGGTTGACAGTAATTAGATTTTTTCATTCTTCCTGTTAAATAGCTATAAAAATTACAATAGAAATTCATCTGATTCCCTTTTACTCCATGCTGTTTTCATCATCCAGTATGTGCCCATTTGGCCTTCAGATTATTATTTTATACTTTTTTAGTGTCTGGTATTTAAGACGCGCAGAAACAGGACTTGATGTTGAAAATGCAGGAAGCCCCGAGAACAAGGGGGTGGCAGTTACTCCCTTCAGAGCCTCAGAAATCCAGGGGATGCTTGGATGGGCGGTGAGGGCTTTCCAAATTGACTCATCCTGAATAACAGCTGGACTTCTAACCACAGGAGTTATTCCAAATAATTTAAAATTACAGTAGAAATGATATGTTAGAAATCAAGCATGATTTTGCCCGCCTGTTACTGTAATGCGCCGTGCATCACTCAGCTGGCGGGGGGGGGGGGGGGGAAGGAGGGAGGGAGGTGCTGTGGTGCCTCAGTCTGCACACCAGTCGCTCGCTGCCCGCACCTCCGTCGTGGGATGGGAGTTGTTGCGGTGATCTGGTTTTGGGCTTCGCTCCCTCCTCGGGCTCTGTGCCGGCATGGCGGCATGAGTGGTGGGGGGCGTCTGTTGGCTGGCAAAGAGCTGGACTCGGACCAGTTCAGGCAAGAACCTGTGTGGTCCCTCAGGTCTGCAGGGCGTCTGCTCTTCCCAGTCTTTGCTGCTCCTCTGCAGCCCTGCGGTGCCGCGCTGTGCGCCGACCCGCCGGCAGGCTGGGGCTGTACAGGCGTCTCATCTCCCTGCCGTTTACATCCCAAGTGATGCTTACTTGTCAGCTGCCCTCTTTTCAAGCACTGTCCTTTTCTTTTTCCTGTCTAGACAGCAGCAAGTTTTCTCTTATGCCTCAAAAACTTGAATTACTTTATCAACTGTGTATTTCCAAACTTGCCGGGTGGAACCTGATGAGCCAGCAAATGTGTGGCATTTCGGCTGCTTATGATCACGGCTTGAAAGCGCTACACAGCACAAAGGAGAGAGCTCTCAGGTTTGCTCTCATCATTGAAAGCTCAGGTTGGGATATTTGCTTGGAGGCTAGAAGTATTCTTCCCCTTGCTGTCCTTTGTTTTATAATGTAAAAGAGCTGGGTACGATAGATGATATCCTGGTCCTCATGTTGTGAAGGGGATTGAGTGTGAGGTTTTGTTTTGCAGCTCCGCTGCCTGGTGGGATCTCTGACACATGCAATAAATATGGTCTGCAGCAGCGCCTCAGACCTCACAGCAGAGCACGTCTCATTTTATTCTTTTCCTCTGCCGTGGCAGGAGCATCACAGTTCAACTTCACACTCGTGTTTTAGTTTTAAAACACTCTGGAGCTGCCCAGAGCCTTAGCAGGGCAAAGGCCACCTCCAGGTATGCTGCTACCCCGTTTGCTTCTGCTTGTCGACAGAAATACGCTGTGCTTTTTGGCAGATGCAAATGCTCCAGATGGTACTGGGAAAAGTGCAAATGACAGATTTGATTCCAGCCCTTCCTCACTTTAATAAATCCTGTTCATCTCTCTGGTGTAGATATATAATTTATTTTTTTTTTAAATGCATCCCTCCTCCTTTCTTCTACCCCGAACTCTGAGCTTGTGACCTCCAGCTCATCCCTGTGTCATTGGAAGGCACACTGCTGGTCGTTGCAGGCTGCCATCCAATGCACATGCCTTCCAGCACGTCATTCTGGTGCTGAGGTCGTGGTCTGTAAAAACTGGATGTAATCCATTAATCAGAGTGTCCCACTGTCTCAGTGGCGGGGCCAGTTGCCAGGTTTGGGCCAGGTGGACAAGGTAGCGAGCGGTTCGCGGGGTCTCGGCACCTGGCCGTGCACTGGTGTGGTGCAGACCTTCAGTGCTTGCCGAGACAAATATTCCCTCGTGCCCCGGGTTCCCACCACCCCCAGCGTAACTGCAGCAGGGGTAGCTTGTGGCTCGAAACGCCCGGTGCTGCTGTTGGGCTTCGCCTGCTGCCCAACGTCCTTCTCCTGCAAAGCCACGGGGGAAGAGCGGGAGGCTGAAAGGAGTCACCCTCTGGGGCTGATCCGACCCGTGGGGCACTACCTGGACCTAAATTTGGCTTGGGAGGGTGAGGGAGAGGAGAGCTGTCGTCTCCCCCACCAGCTCCATCAGGAATGGCACATGTGCTCCCCGTCGTGTGCTGTGCTGATGCTCATACAGTGCCCCAGTCACCACCTTGCATTAACGTATTCCGGCACATTTCCGTGTTACAAAATTAGATCCATTTTGCAAATTGCTGCTGCACTAGTAATTGAATTGAAGGATGGGGTTTTTGTTGTTTTTCTTTTTTTTTTTTTTTTCTTCTTTGCACTGGAGTAAATCAGGAATAAGTCAACAGAATCAAGCCCTTAGTGCTTTCAGCAACATGCTCATTTAAATTGGATGCAAGAGGGTGTCTGTGTTTACATTTGGCCTGCCAAGAATCTCTGTTTCAGAAACTGGCTTACATAATATGTCAAAATTGGTTTACTCATTAGCATTGCAAACTGCGTGAAACAAGCCGCAGATTGATAAACTCGCAGCAATATTTGCATCCAGAGCCGAACGGCACAGGGGGAGGAGAGGTTCATTAGGAAACGTTCCATTTCCACAAGAAAAACAAATGGTTTCCAGTTACATATCTCAGACTTTGTTAATTTTCTGTCTTCCCAAATTTAAATAAAGATTGAAAGGGAAATGTGAAAATCTCTGTTGGCAACCAGGCAGCCCATCTTAATATTTCCTGCGCTGGCGGGTTATTTGCAGCAGCGGCTCCCGGATGGCCGATGCCCCTCCGCCAGGCTCCATCCTGCTCACACAGCCGCTGCTGCCCTGGTGGGCATTTTCTCTACAGCACAGGTGGGATGGAGGTTCTGGTATTATTAAATGTGGAGTAAGCACAGAGGTAGCAGCGTGGTCCAAAGGGCCCGTTGGTGGTGCTGCCTGCTCCTGCCTTAGCCTGGCCAGGGCGAGCGCGGGTGCGATGCGGCCTCGGGCAGAGCTGAGGACCACGGAGCTGAAAAAACTCCAGGTCAGGTCCTCCGTGGTGGGACCAATAAAACCGTTCCATCTCCACCACACAGTTTGTGATTTTATAGGCATCTATAAAACCAGCAGCATCAGATGGAAGCGTGAGCAGGGATCGCAGGGCAATATGAGCAAATATGCTCAGAGTGAAGCAAGACAGCGATGGGAGGGTCTAGGAGCAGTCAGTGCGTTGGGGCTCCCTCCCTGCCCTGTCCTCCCCATCCCACTCCCTGGGCTTTGGCTACCCTGTGGTGGGCTGGCGGCCGTGAGAAGAGGTGGCAAAGCGCGGTGGGGAGCCAGGAGAAGAGCTCCCATCTCGTGCTGCCCTCATGCAGATGTCTCCTGTGACTACTGCTGTACCTGGGGAGGAGAAGTTTCTCCCCAGGCTGCAGCCCTTGCTGTTACTGGTGTCGCTGCATCCCTTTCAGCTACATTGGACGTGAACCTCGTGTAGGCGGGGATTAAATCCCTTCAGACCGAGTGATGTGGGAAAAGCTGGTGGAAATCTGCTGGATGCATACAGCTTTTCAGTAGCATCTAGAGTTTGGGGCTTAAATCCCATGAAGCTTTTTAGCCTGCTTTGAAACTCCCAACTTAAAAATCAAAAGGAGAAAGCTGTGATGGAGCACAGAGAGAGATGTGGCGTAACAGCATTGGCAGCAGCACAGCAGCAGCTGGTTTTATGCTTGGTGATGCTGAGTGCCCCGTCCAGTATTTCAGATGAATTTTTGCAAAGGAATCTAATAAAGCTGAGGAAAGCACCAGCCTGCAGCGCTGCAGGGTCTGCTGCAGCCCAGCAAGCGTTTCGCCTCGTCAGCAAACACAGGCACAACCGTTTTCACCAGTGTTAGACCTGATCCGCAGAATTCATGGCATGTCACCGGTTCGGAAAAAAAAAATAAAGCAGGCTTTGATCTCCTTATGGCACGGAGCGCATGTTGCAGTGTTCCTTGAAGGAGCTGTGCAACGGGACAGGTCATTGCCTGCTGCAGCCCGTCGTGCTCTGGCTAAAACTGCATCCTCCACCCCCACGTCCCTCAGAGGTGCCCAAGTGGGGATGCGTTTTAGAGGGCTGAGACACGGCAGCTCCCAGGGGTGCCTCTGCAAAACTATTTTAATGGATGTTTTTCAAAGTTTTCAGCAGACTTTAGTGAGTTTAAGTAACAGCAGTTGTTAGCTGTGGGAAGGGAAAACAAAATTATCTTACTGGAAAATGAAAATGAGAGGTGTTTGCATTTCACTTACTGTCACACCTTGCAGCAAGAGGCTGGTCACCATGAGATACGGCGAGTTTCAGTGCCAGCTGGAGAGCTGAATGCAATGAAAAAGGCCACGAGCAATGAGAGTCTCAGCTGGGGAGCTCAGGCAGGCTGAGCATCCTCCTGCCATCCTCCGCCAACGTGTGGGAGCAACCCAGGCACCCGCAGGCTGGAGGAGAAGAGCTCTCCCAGAGGTGTGGGAGAGCCAGCATCACCCCTTGTGCTGATGCGGTGCGTGGTAAGTTTTGTGTGGTCCTTGGTCACCCTTTCCCATTGCTGGCTTTTGGTTCCTGTTCCTCTTTGGGTCCGGGTTATTCCTACAAAACCTCCTCTGGGCTGCTCTGTCTTTTCCAGAGATGGGAAGGAAGAAGGAGTGAGATGTGTGAGCCCTGTCCTCGGGGAGGAAAGTGTGTTGGCCAACGCCGAGACACTACTGCAGCCTGTGCGGTGTGAGCGTGACCGCAGAGTGCAGTTCCTGCCTGGATAAGGCATCCCGGGGCTGCTCACGGTGGGGTGGGAGGCAAATGCTGCCCGGCTCTGCAGACGGAAGGCGCTGAGATGTTCAGTGTGTGGGGCTGGGGCTGGGGCAGCGCGCCCGGCAGCAGGCAGGTGCTCTCACGTACGCTAAAATGCACCGAGCAGCAGAGCGGTGCTTCAGCCTGGAGAACGCTCTCAGCGCCACGATGTCGTCTCGTTACGGCATCAGCCAGCATCAGACCGTATCTGTTGGAAACGCGGGGCCACATCGTCGGCAGTGACGCCCGTCAGTGTGGCACGGCAGCTCCTGCTCGTGGGAAAGGGGCCTGGAGGTTCTGCGCTCGCCGAGGGCTGTGGGAGTCTCCGCTGTGCCTGCATTGTGCTAGAGGTGCAAGCCCCCAGCAGAGAAATTGAGCTGCGAGATTAAGGTAGTCTCCTTGGTTTTGTCTTTGGGATTTTCCCGGTGAATTCCAGCTCTTCCTGCACAACGCAAATCCCAAGCCGCTGGGGAAAAGCAATTGCGCTCCAGTTCTGCTGCGTAGAGAGCTGTTGTCCCCCAGCTGGTGTTTCTGTACACCAGCACGTAACTTCCGTCGCCAAATCAGAGAGAGAGTTCATCTTGTGTCTTATGCGTTGTCACCTGTATTAGAATATATTTAACGTAGTACGTAGAAAAGAGGGTAAAACGGTGGTAAATCCCAGGCTGATAGCACAAATCACACAGGGCGTGATTCCCAGTCTCAGAAACGCCGACCAGCGCTGGGGCGATGGGGGGGCGATGGGGGAGGCTGGCAGGGTAAGCGCGGAGCCGGGCGCCTTGCCGAGAGGCATCCGTGGATCCATTTTGTGCTCTTACCAGGGTGAAGTCCTGAACGCAGAGGTTTGCGGTGACAGGGCGTGGGGTTTGTGACTTTGTGCAGCTGCTGGGGGGAAGCAGATGTGGCGGTTTTCCAAAGCCGCGGCACGCCGCTGGTGTGCCCTGTTTGCAAGCAGGTGCCGGTGTGTCGGGGGCAACGTGCTTACCTCCTGCTACCTTCTCCTCCTCCTCCTCCTTCCGCCACACACGGGGGCACAGCAAAGGCTTCGCTTGGGTTGACTAATAGCGCAGAAATTTTCCCTTTTGGCGCAAGGGAACCCACGGGCTTCCGCTCGGTTTGCTCTGATACACAAAAAGGGGCAAAAGCTCTAATCCCAGGAAGATGGCTTTGGAGGTCCGGTCCCGTGCGAGCGCAGGAGGAGCCTGGCGCACATTAAAGCACGGGGGGACCTGAGAGGTCTTTTCCCCTTTCTGGATGGGCTCTGTGCTGCAGCTGTGGGGCGGCTTCCTGAGATGCAGTGAAAGGCATCTCAAAATATAACAGAAAGTCCCAAAAGCCCCCAAACCCAGCAACGAAGATGTGCTGCTCCGATGACACTCTGTAAGTGCCAGAGGTTTGGGGGCTTTTTTAGCTTAGGACAACTTTAGCCCAGAATTGTGAACTGTTTCTTTCTCGCAGAGCACGCACGGGGAATACAAGCGGTGCTGCCGTAGCGATGGGGAGGAAGGGGTTGCATCTCCCAGCCCGCTGTGGTGGTACCTGCACCACAACAAAGCCATCAGCCTCTCACCGAGGGGAAAGTATTCGCTTTCTCTACTTAAGGCTGTGTGTAGTCATTGTCTAATAATATGAGCATTTTGCCATCCCTCTGCAAATAAGGCTGAGGCTGCCGCCTGATTGGTATATCATCTCACTTTCTCTCGGCATTGATTTTCTTGCTCTCCTTATTTGCCTCATAAAAAGCGAGGCAAGGAGCTGGTGCTCGCGCGCTCCCTCTCCCTCCCTCCCTCCCTCCCTCCCTCCCTCTCTCTCTCTACTGTGAGAAGCTTTTGGGAGCCTTTATTTTTAGTATGAGACAAACCTTGCTTTATTTCAGGAGCCGCAAGTTGGATTATAAATCCTTTTGTAAATGTGTATGGTGATATTTGCTCCGGTAAGTTACATGCAGCTCTATTTGTTCGTGTAACTGTACTGTTTGGGGGAGAAGTGGGGTTTTGCAGGAATCGTGAAGCAAAATTGTTTTTAGGTTTGGCTTCTTTGTACTCTCATGCTGAGCCCAACTGTTCCATGGGTTTTAGATACCTCGAAATATTTTTGGTTTGTGTTTTGCTTTGCAGAGGGGGGTGCCTGCTTTGAAAACTTGTTTTGCACTTCATTTTACAGCAGAAACAGGAGAGTGAGGATTAAAGGGAAAAGGAATTCTGATTTCTCCTGTTCCTTCTGGCATTTTAAATCAAAGATGCCTCAAAAATAAGGCAGCAATATTTGATACAGAAAAAGTCAGTAAGGGCTATTTAATATTGATCAAACTGAAGTATGACTATCTGACTGAATATTACCTTAGAAAGATCAATCTAAAGTGTAGCAGGTTGGCGGCAACGTGCTCCTCATCAAAATGTATTAATTAAATAAGGAAAATCTATAGAGTAATTAGGAAAATAGCTTTTTTTTTTTCCGGTGTAACATCATTAATGCAGGTCAATAGACTGTTGCTCTGACTTTCTGCTCCCTGCCTCTGCTTTGTACGGCTCAGCAGCCTCATTCCTCAGCGCTCTCGGCTAACTTGGAGACCTCTTTGTTACCTGTAAATAATAGCGAGGTGCAGTTATTTATCTCTCCCCGTCACAGCTCCCGGTGCGCTTTCCAGGCAGTACAAGACAGTGATTGTAATAGTATGGCTGAGGAAAACAAGATGTAGTGCTGTAATACTTTCGGACTACATAATAAATACTCGAATTTGCGGCACTGTATTGATTTATTTATTGGCAATTTGATTATTTCATACTTGAGCCACATCCATGGGAGTCGATCGCTTTGGTGTTTAACAAGTCTTTAAAAACTCCAGCTGTAGCACAAGCTGGAGCTGCCGTGAGAACATGCTTGAGGACATACCTGCTCAGAAAATCAACATATTAGACCCAGAATAATCTACCTGCTCTCATGATACCAGGCTATGCTAAGAGATAGATGAAGTGTACTTTAACAAGATGTTAGAAGACTATAACTGGGTTTATTAAACCCACAGGAGAAGGTAAGCATGCTGCGTCTGGCTGTCCAAGCTAAACTCTTCCAGGGAGAAATTTCAGATTGCCAATAACTGCTTAGTCATTTGGACCGGTTTAATTGTTCCTAGGTTTTTTTTTGGTTGTTGTTTGTTGTTTGTTTTTTGTTTTTCCCAAAATGGAATAGTCGCACTTGCCTGAAGAGCAGCCGATGCGAATGTTTTGCGGCGTGCCCCTCCGCGGCGGGCTCAGCAGCTCTGCTGGTGCCTGCGCCCCGGTGCCCGAGCCCGGGCTGGGCAGGAGCCGGCGCGCAGCATCCCCCGGGCAGCCAGGCGGGCGCAGGGCGCTGGGCAGGCGAGCCCAGGCGCTCGGTTCTGCTTCCTTCCCGAAAATGTAGTTCAGGGGCACCCAGTTCAGTGGCTTTTTGGTTTTTGCATGATTGTTGTTTCGTAAGTACTGTACGTATTTATACCAGCTGCACAACTTGAATGTTATGTGCTCAGCACAGCGCTAGAGAACAAGGCACGTGACAAGAACGGTCTTTTTCACGGTGGTTTAATTCCTCAGGTGTGGAGGGTATGGGTGTCTGAGCAGTGCCCATCTCACTCCTTTTCTAAGCGTAACCCTGCTTGCCTGAGGACAGCGTTAAGCATTTCTAACTGTGCTGAGCCGTGGTGTCCGCCTCAGCGCAGTGCCCTGCGGGTGAGCAGAAGGCAGATGGTCAAAGTGCACGTTTGGGTGACCCTGGAGGGGAAGGGGCTGGGTAGCGTGAACCGCGGAGCACGATTCCTGCTTCCAACCCCGCAAAACTAAAGGCCGGGGGTTCCTGTGCCACATAACGCATCATAGCAGGGGAGCCAGACTGCCCTCAAAGCTGGGCATGCTGGGATTTATTAAGAAGCCGGTTCAGCTCATCTTTATCGCTCTGAAGCAGGAAAAGTGGCCAGGGATGGTCGGTCTGACTGCAGGCAGGGGGGTGGTCGCACCCTGCCCCCAAAGGCACGTCGCCAGCAGCCAAGGGACTGTAAGGCACAAAGTGAATGATGTGGTTAAGTCCATCGCTGCAAGACTTTCCCTTGGCAGAGGAGATCATGGCTGAGCAGAAATGATCCCTCCGTCCCTACATGCCATCTCTACAGGATGCCGCTGAGACAACCTTGGGGGGGCAGGAGAGCTTGCCCTGCTCCTCGTGTTGTATATACAAAAGTCTTCAGTGTTCATGGGTTTCCATCTGTTGCCTTTTGCCCATCCTTAGTGTTGCAATGTGTGGTGGGCCTTCGTCTCCAGCTACTCGGTGGGAGCATATCTGGGGGCGGCTTCTCCCCAGTCCGGTACCCTCAACTGCCACCCACCTCTCGGACCTCAGAGCGGCCTCTGCCACCTTCTCAGGAGCGTGACATCCTCTCTGAAAGGGGACCTCAGGCTGATGTGCGAACCAGGGCTTGGTGTGGCCACAGGGAGAGGTTCACAGCCCGGTGCTTCGCAAGCTGCCAGGGCTGGAAACGTGAGATTTGTGGCAGTGGGACAGAGGAGTCGCTGCCCCTTTCTAGCAGGTGCATCAGGGTTTGAAAGCAGTTTGAAGAATTCTTTTAAGGTTGCCTGGGTCCTGGGAAGCTCCTTTTCCTTTGACACCTGTTTCCTTGCCTGCTCCTCCAGCAGCTCAGACAGTTCCTAGACAAATTCCTTAAACTCTTAAAAAATTGATTTCTTAAATATCTGGCTCCTCCTCAACGCCAGATACTCCTTTTTTCGCCAAGTCCTTGGAAGACTTAATGAGTACTTTCCTCACCTCTGTTAATCCTGTTCAGATCAATAGGCGCTCTACAGGGGGAACGGTATTTCTGGTGAGATTGGAGAGCAGCTGCCTGTCACTGCCGGTGATGGCAGGTGGTGTTTTATTCTTCATGTGGCTCTTGATTAGGAGTTCCTGTACAATTATATGACCATTTTTTTCAGGGAATATTTCCCTCTATGTAGGATGGCAGATGGCAACTTCACCTAGAGGTTGAGGTTGGTCTTTCCCGATTTTGCCTTTGGGCTCTCTTTCCTTCAGCAAGCTGAGCACAAGTAATTTCAAACAGTAGCATGGCGCACGCTCGTCAATACGACACGTTTGTGGTGGGCTCAGCCCAACTGGGGTCTCTGGGTCCCTGCCTGAGCTCTGCCTGCGCAAGTACCACCGTGGGGTGCGGGAGGGCATGAGGAGAGCCGTGAACTGGGGACAGGCCAGAGCTGCATCCCCGCTCCTTCCTCGGGCGCTGGCGTGGGCAGCCTGATGTAATGAAGAGGTGAAGCTGCTGCCTGCCCGCACAGCGCACGCGTGTCCCTACGCGGGACGCAGGGTTTCTAGGGAGCCCAGGCAGGCCCACAGGAGAGATTTAGCTCCTGGCCAGGGTGTGCGGTGGCATAGCGCCAGCCCTGAAGAAGTTGGAAGGGGCCCATCGGCATGTCTGGGCTGTGGGCAAGGTCGGGGCTGGGGACACACACGCTCCTGCGCGGGCTCACAGATCAGCAGGAGCAGAAACGTGGAGCGTCTGCACAGTTTTTATTTGATTCAGTGTCCAGTGCAGATGGAGGGACTCACTCTGCCTCTCCTTAGTTTGGAAAGGTGATTGTTGCCCTTCGGGCCAAGGGGACGCTCAGAGCCCTTGAACCTGCAGTGAAACTCCTCGGTAAGTGAGCTCTGGCGCCAGAGACGTGATGATACTGTGAAACTCTTCAGCCGTCTTCTCCTGTTGTGTACAACCTCTTATTGTGGAGGGGAAAAAAAAAAAAAAAAAAGACAAGAAAAGAAAGGAAAGGAAAATGAGAAAGATGCGCGGAGCCCTTCTGTAGAGAGAGGGGAAGAGACAGGCGATCAGCCTGGGGTGCCGTATCTGCAATGCTGCGCCGTTCCTCTCCTCTCCAACCCGCCGGGTGCCAGGGCTGGCTGTCCGTCTGTCCGTCCGCCCGTCCGTCCCGCACGCAGGCTGGCCGGCTGGAAGGGCTCTGCGCCACCTGAACGGCTGCGCAGCGGCTCATCTGTCACTAAACTTCCCCGGCGCCGTGGCAAAGCAAATATGCTGCAGCAGGCTGGAAAGCTGTAAACATATGGGCACTAACAACAGATTAAGTGAGTGATTTAGTCTAAGGGGCTTGGTAGATTACCATAAAATGTATCTTAATTAGAAAAGCAATCAAACTTGCACAGAGTCAATGAGGATGAAACGTCCCTGTTGGCAAGAGCGAGCGCTCGGTCCCCCCGCCAGGGTTGGGGATGGCGATGGATGTATCTCGTGCCCACTTCGGGGGGTTTGCTGGGGTTTGCCCAACCCAGCTATGGGGGGAAGGTGTCCTCATGCTGGATTATTTGTTCTTTGACCCATGAGACCATCCCGCGAGCTGCTCTGAATGAGACCGATGGTGAACTCAGACTCCTTTAGCAGCATTAACAAACCAGAAGCTGCTGAAGGTGAAAGAACAGAGCATTTGCACATTTTCCTTAAAACTGTGTGCAATTACCCAAAGATATATTTGAGTGTTTGCCATGTATAGCACAGCTAGTCCCAGATAAAGGATTGGGGCTTCTAAGTGCTACCATAACACAAATAATTAATAAGTCTATCTCCCTGGCTGTGTCCTCATCTTTTTAGTGAGCATCGCCGTAATTAGCTTTCCCCTGATTCTGAATTTATAGCATGTTCAATTGCTTTTTTTCATTCTGCTGGTGTTTTCTTTGCTTCCTTATTTTATTGGCCCTGGTTTTATTCCACAGCCCTGAATCTACAGATAAAAAAAGCTAGATAATCATCTCCAGCAGCACAGACATAAAGATTGCAAGAGCCAAAAACATATTGATGCATTATTGGCTTTGTACAAGTGCCCGCGTTTTGCTGGGGTCTGGGAGGGTTTGAAGTACATCGGGAAGTGGCACAGAAGATGTACAGCAGCTGTTAGCAGTCGAGAGAAAGAGAAGCACACCTGGTTCTTTCAGAAGTAAGTATTTTGAACCACGGAGGAAATGGAGAACATTCGGGCAAGTTTTTTGCCAAGGTTTTTTTGTTATCTTTGTGTGTGTGTGTGTGTTTAGAAGCAGGTACGGCTGCAGATTTCAGGGAACGTCAATGAAAGGGCGTGAAAAGAAAAAGAGAAAGGCAAGAGGTGTGGAGGAGCACAGTAAGAGGGAGGATGTAGAGGAAACAGGACAACTTAAGCTGTCCAGATGAAGCGTGTCAAGAGCTAGCGAGATAAGGAATACTTTTTTAGCTCAATTTAAGGGCACTGATATTCGCATTTCCCAAAATGTTCATGTTTAGGTGTTGCTTGTTATGATTAAGTGTGCGGAAGGAAAGCGATGCCATCTCTGGGGACAGAGTATAAGAGGACAGGTGGAAAAGAAGAGGAAAGGGAGGTTTTAATTTTAAAAATGTTTTGTGCTCAGAAAGTTCCCTGTGAATTCCCAGAGCTCAGCAAAGCAAACGTCATTTGTAGCACATCATTTTAATTATTAGAAAAGAAATTATTTTTACCATGTGGGCTGATAGTTAGCCAGGAGCGAATTCTTCTTCCAGCCTTTTGCACAGAGGCGGGTGTTGAGGTCGGAGCCAGCTCCAGTGGAATTTTCCATTCAAAAGTGGTTTGAGGTGAGCGGATGGGTCCCATGTTTGGATCTCACCTGCACAGGATGCCAGACAGAGCTCTGGGATGGAGGGCTCGAGCCATCCTCCATCATAAAAGGTGCCATGGCAAGGCTGGCTCTGGAGCGAGAAGGGGACATCTGCGATGGTTGGATGAATGAAGGACACCCCTGACGGGCCTCAGTGCCAGGGCTGGGTGGGCTCTGAGGGGCTTTGCAGGCGTACTGCCGAGAAAACCAGCCCTGCTTTTCCAAAAGCAGAGCCTTGGTTCCCGGTGGTCCTGCTCGTACGGGTGTTGTGGGATTGAAGAAAAAAGGAAAAAAATGGCCAGACAGCATCTGAAAGAGTGCTGCTGGGTGCGTAAGAAGGGACTGGGGGCCCCGTTGCTTCGCGGTGTGAAAGCACTCTCAAAGCCTCACAGGAAAAAGCTGTTGCACCGGGTTATTAATCCCAAGGGTTTTGTGGATTCCTTCCCAAGCTAAACGATTTTCACCCATTTCCCTAAATCTGCTTGAGCAAGGAGACGGAGCCCAACGCAGGCATGCACGCGCGTGGGGCGGGCGAGTGGAGAGGCAGCAGATGACACCAAACAGCAGCACACCGCAGCGCCACTAATGGCCTCTGATGAGCACAGACGTGAGAGTAATGAGGTTAATGCCCTTTCATTCACCCAGAAACATTTTAGCGAACGTATAATCCCTGCTAGTCAATGGGCGATCATTAGGTCATAAATAATACAGCGTGATTGAAGGACGGGAGCCTCTCCTGTAGTAATAATTTTCAGTCAGTGCTGGCCCGGGGAGGGTTTTGCTGCAGCCCCCGTGCTGTGCCGCGCTGCGGGGACGGAGCTGTGAGAGCATTTTCTGGTCAGAGGAGCGCTCCCACCTCTCGTTTCTGCTGTGTGCATCTGTCATCGGAGCAGGAAGATGCTCTGCTGGAGCTCAGGTCTACCAGGTAGTGCTGGGAAAGGGGAGCTGAAGCTAATGGAAAGGGGAGCTGAAGCTAATGGAAAGTACAGAGACGCAAATTAGATAAGGAAGCAATTACAGCAGTCATCAGAGGGTGCTGCCAGGGGGCTCGACCTGCCCAGCGGTGCCTGGTGGTGATGCTGGGAGGGCTGGGGCTGGGGCTGGGCTCCCCGGCTGGGTGAGGTGCCGTGTCCCAGCCCCAGCCCGGGGCAGATGGTGTGCGCATCGTGTACAACGCTGCTTTTGCAAGCTGGGTTTGCGGTCCCCTGCCATCCAGTGCTGCAGCGGAGGAGGTATGGTGTAGTCTTGGTTGTCGTTGAGCCCCTGAGGCTGTATGGACCATCAGGGGTTTAGCGACGTTAAGTCTGGGGGCACTTCTCCTTCTCAGAGTGCTTCCCATGTGTGGATGTCTCTCAGCCGTAATTTAAATCCCTGTGTTTAATAGAGGGAGTAAATCCTACTTAGTAATAACTTGGATCGTGCTCTGTATGCATTTATGTTAGATCGTGGGCCATTTCAAACCCAGATGCTTTTAAACCCACCAAGTGAGCAAGGAAACGAGCAACCGTCCAACCTTTTTTATTTTCTAATTAAATGTTTACACTTGTTACACAATGAATCCCATATAATCAGCCTGTGAAGCCTGCACAAAACCTGTGTTTTCAAGAGGGAGCAGGAACAGAGTTACATTTTTGCATGCCTCTGAGTGTTTGCTGGGCTGTTGAACTTCACCTGGCAATAAAGTAAGAATTAACACCACCTGTTGGAAAGCCTCTGCTTTACCTGACCGTGGCTTTCCTTGCCGTTTTGCCTGTGGTTGGTCACAGCTGCCAAAGCAGCTCATGAAGCGGTATGGGCACGAGGGGGGCATGGCTGGCATGGGCAGGAGGAAGGGGCCCCAGCCCGGGGGTGGCCGCTCTCCCGGGCCGGCGCTTGCCACGCTCTGGGCACTGTCGCAGTGTGGATCCCGGTAGAGATCGCCGCGGTTGTCTTTTGTACTGGCAGTCCAGGAGTGGAAAAGTTTTCAGGCCCAAAAAGGAGCGCATGTCTCTGCTGAAGTGATGTATGTCACAACACGAGTTATTCAGGGATCATATGCACAAATCTAAACAAATCTGTCCAACTTGTGCTCCCGCCTCCTTAAAAGAAGAGGGTACAACCGTGGAGTTGTGGAGCCTGCAGAGGAAGAGCTGTAGCTTCCAGACTGCTCTCCAGCTGAGGCGGGAAAAGGGCTGCAGGCTGGAACTGCAGCAAAAGTACTGCTCTGTGCTACATCCCAAATGAAGCGGTGTACAGCCAGTAATTACCCCAGGTACTCGTACATCTCTCTGCAGCAAGTATTGATGTATCTTGTTTCGTGGAAGACTCGTTGCCGATCTGTCAACGTCCACGTGCAGAAAGCAATTTATACAATAAATAGATAATAAAAAACAAACCTCGGGTCCTTGTAAATGTCTTCAATTATGTCAAACCTTTGACAAATGGTTAGAGGGGCTGGAAGAGCTCAGCATCTCTGCCCCGCTTGTGGAAGTAGCTTTGTCCTCTGACAACTTTTCGTTTCACTGAGTCCAAGAAGAGATGCTCTAAATATGTCTTTATTTTCTGCTTGTTAACTCTTCCATGCATGCTGCCAACCTTAGCATTAGCTTTCAACTTTATGGCTGACCCATTAAATACTGGATGAAACACATCTCATCAGCTTGCATTACATTTTGAACTTAATAAATAGGAAAGGCATTACACGGATTCTGTCTGGCCATCTGGAGGAACAATGTTCTTTACCTCAACGAATGGCTATCTAATCCTCTCATATACAGTTGGGTTTTATTCTATTAAAATATAATGAGAAAAGACTACCATACCGTTATGTGGTGGAGCTAAATGGGATTTTTAGAATAATCAATGAAAGATGAATAAAAAAGATAAAGGTTTTCTTCAAAGAAAAAGGGAGAAAATTGTCTCCTTGGGATTAAAGTATTGTAGAACCGAAATATTCTAACATGATCTTTACTCACTAAAAATACCCCAATTTCATTTCCATAAATCTTTCCATTAAGAATCAAATTAAGTAATTTTTTTTTTCATTTCAAAAATGCGAGGCATTAAATGAAATGCTGTGCTTTAAATGGAGGATGCTGCAGGGTTCCTGCCCACCGCGGGGTCAGATCTGTCTGTCCAGCCGGCGGCATCAAGGGCAGCCCTCTTTGGGGTGCCCTAAAATGCCAAACAGAGGTTTGCTGCTGCAAATGCCCCAGCAAGCACCCCAGCCAAGTGGGGAGGTCCTGGAGCAGGTTGGTCTCCTCCAGGTGGGTGACAGTGGCTGAGGACATGGTGGCTCACACTGCATGGGTCCCACTGGCCTCGGGGGCTGGAGGACGTGGTGTTTTCCAGCCATAGCTGTCCTCGCCACGCAACGTGCGTAAGAAAGGACCTCATTTGCTTAGCTCAGTGTAAAGTCACACAAAATTGTTGATGGAAGGATTTTCCTCCAACACAACTGTAGTTGCATTTCCATTCCCCTTTCAGAAGACACTGGAAACGTTAAGTCTGAGAGCCAAGTGAAAGCTATGAGGTGCTTTGCGTGAGGTCTGGACAGGCTGTACGTCCCCAGCTCCCAGTCCCCTTTCCCAGCTGCCACCTCATCCTGAAGGCGCCCGTGGTCTGCAAGTGCTCCTGATGTGGGACAGTCGCTGGAGTGGTCCTTCAGCGGTGTGCTAAAACTGAGGCACCGCTGGGGTCGATGTTTGGGCAGGCGTACAGCGTTCCCCAGGTGGGGCATATGTGGGTGTTCGAGCCCCAAACTCCGAGACGTTCCCTCATCCCTGGGCTTCTCTCCATGGAGGGGTCTGGGTAGGCACGGAATCGTTCTTTGCAGTGCTGCTCTTTATTTTTAAGGGGGCGCACTAAACCCCAGCAATTAGTGGACAATTGCTTCAGGGTTTATTTCTCAGCAGGAGCAGAATATATTTCGGCTTTCTCCCTGTGTAGCTGTTGGAGGAAAATGACTCCTGCTAGTCATCGCCTGCCCCCCCAGCGCTGCGTCGGCTGCGATGCTATCCGCCTCCAATTCATCAACCAGTCAAGTTGATATAATTAGGAATCCCAAAGTCAATAATCTGATAATCTCCAGTGCACAAAGGCTTGTATGTAGGAGAAGTGATTCCGGGAAGTCTGCAGCTCAGATCTGCACAGGAAAGATGCCAGATTTTAAAAAAGAAACAGGCAGAGACCTGGAGGAGAGAGTGCTTCCTAATCCTTCACTGGTGACATATTTTGGGCCATCAGCTCTGCAGTAAATGTTTTCCCGTACAGTCATTTAGTGGCTTCGAACCTTCCCTTTACAGTCTTAATAATAATGTTCAGTTACTGGTTCTCGCGCTATAAATAAATAATCTCGGTTTAACGAGACGCTGTGCTGGGTGAGCGCTGCTGGCTGCGGGGGGATGTCTCGGGGGCCCTCGGAGCGGCGCGCTCCCTCCCCGCTCTCACGCGCGCTGTTGGCCACGGTGTGCGGCATGAAGTGTAAAGCAATATAACATTTGGCAAACGTTTTGCAGTCTCTTTATTATGGCGCTCCGGAGAAAGGGAAGCCTTACATCCAGAAATTATGCCAGAAAGAGATGTCTTTTGTAAAACATTTTGAACGTGTAAAATGACTAATAAAAGAGGAGGTGTTTCACATATTTCAGGTTGCTCTTTAAAAGCGTCAGGAGTTCCCTTGGCGTCCCAGTGTTAGGGCAGGAGTGGGGGGTCGGGGGGAGAACCTCTCTGGGAAAGTGTCCAGCAGGTTCATTCCCATTTTCCTCCCTCAACCCCAAGTGAAAGCATTGGAGACCAACCCACGTAGCGAGCTATGTGTCCCTCACAGCCTATTTTTGGCTACCACAGCTCCAGGCAAGATCGACGTGGTTTGTTTTTAAGACCTCACCATCCTAGAGGAGTCACAGAGGAGCCCTCAGGCAGAGCGGGATCTCCTTTTTGCACCGGGATGGATTTGGGGTGCATCCGCAGGGCGGCTCCATCTCGTCTGCCGGCGAGCTGCCGAAGGCTGCTGCATGGGGCAGACGTGCTCCTGGAAGAAGCGAGTGGCTTATATAAAAGTTTCATCAATTTTAAATGACAGTGTTATCTTCCTAACGGGATGTTTTAGCTGTAACATGCTCTACATAAGCCTTTTAACTCGCCTCGTCAGGAACCGTTCTGCCTTCTGCTGGTGCGCAGAGCGAGCCTGTCGCTCGGAAAACATTGAGGGGAATTGTCGGAAAGCCAAATGCGGAGAAGTGATGGGAAACCATCCCATTTTTCCTTTCCACGGCAGGATGAGTGATGTCTGGGGTCGCGTGCTGAGGCACTGCCAACTGTCTAACGCACAGCTGGGACTTGAGCTCCCCCAGGGCATGGCGCACCCCGAGCCCCCGGGCACCAAGGACGGCTGGGCTGGGAAACGAGGGGACCAGCCATGAATCTGGAGTCTGGATAAATAACAGCCCCTGAATACTGATTTAGGGGATCCGTTACCATTGCGTTGAGGCCTGGCATCGGAAGAAGGAGGGCTTCCAGCCGACCCCGTAGATCAGCTGGTGGACCTTTGCCTGCCCTGGGCTGCTGTGAGGAGCATGTGCTCTGCTGGAAATTACATTGCTGTTTTTTCTCAGAGTGCTAAGGAGCCAACTGATCTTTAAAACATGCTAATCTGATTTGACAGTGAAGGCTGTTTGTTATTGCACAGTACCATAATAAATATAATGTCTGTTGGTTAAGTTAGACTATGGGCTTTACCTGATTTCCTTACAAAAATATACCAATAGTGCAGGCCAGGGCTGCAAGGTCAGAGAGGGAATATCCCGTAACAGGAGCAGGGGATGGGGTGTTAATCACCGTACAGAAAGGGATGGCGAGCTTCAGAGATGTGCTGCCTTGTTAGAGATGTGTCTGAAACCATGTGGAAGAAGGGTCGTCTCCCAGCCAGGGCTGGACTGGCCGCAGCAGATGTGCGTTGCTCCGGTCTGTGCCACAGAGCTCAAATGATGGCCCTTCCTCCCCCTCCCTTTGGTCTGTGGCCTCATCAGGTGGGTTGGCAACTGCGTTGATAGCGCACATCGAACAAGCAGGATACTTACTTGGGGCGTTATCCCCCATGGACCATGGATGCAGGCTGGGAACAGGCATATTCCATTTCCCTCCAAGGGTCCAGGCGGGTGTGAAGGCACTGACCTCCCCACTGCATCATTGTCAGACCAGCACAGCGTGACATCCCCTGCTGCAGGAGAGATCATAGAATCATAGAATCACAGAATCATGGAATGGTTTGGGTTGGAAGGGACCTTGAAGATCATGGAGTTCCAACCCCCCCCGCCATAGGCAGGGACACCTCCCCCCAGCCCAGGTTGCCCAAGGCCACCTCCAGCCTGGCCTTGAACACCTCCAGGGATGGGCCTCAACAGCCTCTCTGGGCGACCTGTCCCAGTGCCGCACCACCCTCACAGGGAAACACTTCTTCCTAAGGTTCAATCTGAACCTGCCCTCTTCCAGTTTAAAGCCATTCCCCCTCGTCCTATCGCTACATGCCCCAGTAAAAAGCCCTTCCCCAGCTCTCCTGTAGCCCCTTTAGGGACTGGAAGGCCGCAAGAAGGTCTCCCCGGAGCCTTCTCTTCTCCAGGCTGAACAGCCCCAACTCTCTCAGCCTCTCCTCAGAGGAGAGGTGCTCCAGCCCTCGCATCATCCTCGTGGCTCTCCTCTGGACACGCTCCAGCAGGTCCATGTCCTTCTTCTGTTGGGGCCTCCAGAGCTGGATGTGGTACTCCGGATGGGGTCTCACCAGAGTGGAGCAGAGGGGCAGAATCCCCTCCTTTGACCCGCTGGCCACACTTCTGACGCAGCCCAGGATGCGGTTGGCCTTCGGGGCTGCCATCGCACACTGCCGGCTCATGTTGAGCTTCTCGCCAGTCAGCACCCCCAGGGCCTTCTCCTCAGGGCTGCGGGTGCGCAGGGGCTGGCGTGGCTTTGCCCTGCTCCCCCCCCAGCGGGCAGGAGCAGCCCGGCACGGCCACGGCAGCGAAGATTTGTTGCCTCAAGGGCACTGTGTTTCTGCTGGCTGCCACTCCTCCGGGGAAGGCAGGCACAGCACCGGCCGCCGGGGCTGAGCCTCGAGGGGCAGCCGCCGTGCGATACCCAGAGGTAACTCTGTGCTGGGGAGATTTATCTCGTACGAAGGGGAAAAGCGATACGCATGCACACGGCAGACGGGACGAGTGCCGAGTGTGGATTTATAGGCAGAGAGTAAATAGGAACATAGGGAAATGCTTTCCCTTTCTCCATAAACTTTTCAATTTCAGAGAGGCCAGATTCAATAAAATTATCTCGCAGATGGAGGTTTTATTGAATCTGGCCCATAAAGCTCCCATTATGGGGTTTACAACTGCCATTTACACAAATCCTGCTATAATAAAATACAGTGGTGTTTACAGCATTCCTGCAACTGCCACAGAATTACAGCGTGCACAAAACCCGACGAGTAAATCTTGGCTTAATACACCGGGCGCTCGGCTGACAACATAAAGCAGCAAAACTTGGGAGAAAAAAAAAAAAAAAAGAGAAGGAAAAACGCGGAGGTAGGAGGAGAAGGTTGCTTGGGTGAGAGGAGAATTATGCCTGCTGCTTGGGCAAGATACGCCAGGGAAATACCATTCGTTTACAGCCCCCGCTCTGCTGTCCTGCAATGCAAAAGAGAAATACGCTTCCAAAAGGTGCTGCATGACCTCGGCACCGAGCCGTGGGGACGGCCGGGCGTTACTGGCAGCTGGGTGATCCCGGCCGTTAGCGGCACCTGATCCAGCCACGGCAGAGAGCCCAGCCGGGGTTGGCTGAGGCCTGGCTGAAGTTTGGTATAAAAATCTCCATCTGTGTCCTTTCTCCTTCCCCTGCCTTGTGGGTGCTGCCCGGGTGTGGGTCGCAGAGCGAGGGTGGAAACTGGTGGGGTCACGGGTGGGAACTGGTGGGTGGTGGCTGGAGAGGAGGGAGGCTGAAGGGTTTGCTGAATGAGGGAAAGCATCTGAAAAGCCTCTGGTCAAGAGCTGAACGTGGGGTGAAGAGGTGAGTAAAGGCTAGATCTGAACTGGCTGAGGCTCCGCGGGCCCCAGTCTGCTGTCAAAGATGCCCTCAATAGGGAAGAGGGAAAAACTAGGAACTCGGGAGGAGGTCCTTTTTGAGAGGGAATAGCCTGAGCTGCGGTTTTGGGCAGGACTCCGTGGCCTTGCTGAATAAAGGTGGTGGCAGACATTTATGCTGAGTCCCAATACTTGGTTAAAGGAGATGCGTTTCAGCTGCGTATCTTTCCTCTGCTTGTGCCCATGCCGAGGGCTGTAGCTGAGAGGTGATGGCTCTTCCGTTACGGCGGCTCTGTCTCACACCACAGCCCTCCTCATACATCACTGCATTAATCTTTGTGCCTCCCTGTGCATCTGCAAAACACTTGTATTTGCAAGTCCATTAATTAGGCCAGAAAGCAGGTCAGCGCTAATGTCTCCTGTTCTCCTTAATATATTGTTGTCTGACATCGCCTCACAAATTAAGCTGAGATGATTAATACTAATTTTCAGTGCTGTGCTACATGTAAGGGCAGAAGTTTCTTGTATTTACAGAGGAAGTGTCTCATTTAGGATGAAGGAACATTATTCAAGGTGTAATAGAAACACTTATTTCATGGCACATATCAAGTGTTGTGGTTCTTTGTATCGGCTTTCGGGAAGGGCGCAGGAGTAACGTGTGGCAATGCTTTGACCGCACGGAGTGATGGATAACTTGACCCGAGGGGGCCGGGGCCGCAGCGAGGGCTGCTGCATGGATCTGCTCGTGGTGGTCGCTGAAACCAAATGAAATATAAAAATGTTGTTTGTTTTTGACAGCTTTTTGCAATCTTTGCATTTGCAACATGCGGTGGGTACTCTGGAGGACTGCGCCTCAGTGTGGACTGTGCAAACAAGTCAGAGAGTGACCTCAGCATTGACATAGCCTTTGCCTACCCCTTCAGGTAACCGGGCTGGGTCGCGGCGGTTCGTTTGCAGGGAGACAGGTGCTGGGGGCTGACGCGAAGCCCATTTTCATTTCCCATCATTTATAGCAGCTTCCGATTAAGCACCAGTCTGGGGTTCCTGAATTCTCCTCACCACGTCGTTTAGGCTGTGGGTGTGCAAGAGGAATGGGTTTGGCCACACCTGGTGTGGATGGGACCGCGGGACCTGCTGGGGAGTGGGAGGTCAGCGCAGGAGGAGGGAGCGGTTGTGGGCATGTGGAGCCCCATGGAGGTCAGGACGGCTCAGGGAGTCCCCGGGGGTGGAAAACGCTGGGCAACAAAAAAGAACAAAAACTCATCAGCCCAAGAAAAAAATGGGAGTAAAGTAGCCATTAACTGTGGTGTAGCCATTAACTAAGCTGGAAATGAGGGAGGGTTCCCAGCCATAGCAGCGACCTGGAAGAACCGCCCCATGGGGAAGGGGAAGCAAAAGACAAAATAAGTTTGAACCATAATTTTGAAATGTTTCTGAATATTCTGCAAATTGCCTGTCTGCATCTCTTGGTGCCTGAATACTTTAAACCTTGGAGCCCAGTGACTAAGGAAAACAGATTTTGTTGTTTAAGTCTGAAAGCTGTAGTGTGGTCAAAAAAAAAAGTGTATATATATGAAAATATTCATGCTATTTAGGATCCTGCTTCAAAAGAACATCCAGTCCTCTGTTTTTAAAGATGTCAAGTCCACTCTAGAAACCTTTCACTTCTGTATAAGTGATTTCTTTACAGAATTGAGATGATTAAGAAAAGAATGTATAATCCAATCTCAAACCCAGTACACTGACTCTAAAATTATTTTGCTTCCTTGGGAAATCATGTGCTGTTTTGCTTATGATTGCTACGCACGGACCAGAGGTAATAGCATCTACTTCTTTAACACGTTCTAAAATATAGCATCTTTTGAACAGTGGAAACTGAATTTGATTCGTTGAACTGTTGTTCTTCCTTGACACACATTCATTACTCCAAAGAGGCACATTTCCTGGTATTACAAATGTTTATTTTTTGTCTTGAACTTGTCTGCATTTTCTTTCATTTCTGCTTAGTATGCGTGAGAGAGATCCTGAAAATTGAGTTACGTGAATTTGTGATGTGATTCGCTTCCAAATAGGTCATTCCTCCAGCATTCATTACAGAATACACCCTACAGTAAAGTGCTTTTAATTTGCCTGATTAAAAAATAGTACTTTGTTTAAAAAGTTAATAAAACGGAGAGACATAACCAGCAAGTATCTCCTGGTGTTTTACCAGGCACGTCAACCATTGCTTTTAGAAGGATGCGACTGGATCTGCAATTTCCCATGGTCTTCCTCATTAGAAAACTGGAAATATTGTGGCATTCCAGCAGGTTGGAAAGATGATGCTAAACGGGGCTTATTTGCAGGGCTGAGGCCCTTGAACTGCCTCTGTGGCTCCCAGCTGTGGCTGGGGGCGCTGGGAGCAGAGTGGGACACAGGAGGAGGAGGAGGAGGAGGAGGAGGAAGAGCCTGCACCTGAAGCCTGGGTGCATGGCACGGGCAGCGGGGCGGCTGGCCACGTGGTGGACATATACCTGTAATTGGCAGGTAAGAAGGGAGATGCCACTTCGCCAGCTGGTGTTCTGGGAGAAGCATGAAGGCGCTCAGTTTTTGTGCGATTCGGAACATTGCGTGCAAACCTGAGGCGTGTGCAGAAAGTCTCCACAGATGTACAGGCTGCGTGGGGTAGCAAATGTGTGCCTGGAAAATTTGTCCTGGTGCTACCTGTGGAATTTGGTGTTATTCTACTGTTTAAGTATTCCTGTGACTTCCTCATGGGTTTGCTCTTTCTGCTTTTCTCCAGTGCTCCTTCCACAGAATGGAGAGGGGATGCTTTAGAACCAGAAGTGAGCTTAGTTGGCAAAGGTAGTATCTCGTATCTGAGCAGTTGATACCCTCGGAAAAAGCAGACACATTTTAAGTTCAGGCTCCCTCATCAAGATGGTCATCCTGAAGCTTATGTGCCTGCGTGGTCATGCAGGCTTCGTGTAGGTGGGATGAGTTTCCCACCAACTGTCTTGCATCCGGGTCTGAATAAGTCCGTATTGACGTGATGTTTTCCTTTCAAATGCCTTCAGCGTTCTGATTATTGGCTCACAGCTGGGGGAGGTGTAGGTGGAAGGAGAGACGCTGCCGAGCATCTGACACCGCAGTGCTGTTGTGGCTGTCAGCAATGACACTGAAGCAGGCGAATACCTGAGTGCTGCTTTTTGAGCTGTGCCTTCCAGCATGACTTGAAATGTAGAAAGCCGTGCAGCCCGGCTAGCAGCTGCCTTCATTCCCGTTGCTGTGAGTTTGAGGGTTTGTTTTCTTCTAGAAGCTGAACTGCTAGACCTCGGCCACTTGATGAGTAAGTGTCAAGAGCTTTAGGCAAGTAAACAAAATTGTAAGGCTCAACGGGACAGCTTGGCAAAGCATGAGGACTTGGATGTTTTGGAAATTAGATTGAAGGAGCCTGAAAATGTTCCCATTAAAGCAAGATCAAAATGGGGTGGGAGTTTTCCAAACTGAAAGGGGAGGGGGCATCTCACTTGTGGCCACGTGCTTCTGGGGCCCATCGTGTTAGCTAAAGAAAGGGAGGATGCAGGAGAGGGGAAAAACAGTGCTGATGGGGTCTGGGGGTGTGTGATTAAAACACACAGTTTGCCAAGCTGATTTCAAACCAGTGATTGATGGAGCCCCAGGCCGGTCCTGGATGTACTGAAGGAGCATCGCACTCCTCAGCAGGCAGCTCCAGATGCTCCTGCAAACCAAAGAGCATCTCCATACCTTCTTACTGAGATTTTTCTCAGCCCCAACCTACAAGTTGCAAAAGTGTCCCGCAAACAATGGATTCAAGAGAAATCGTTAGTTCCAGCAGACAGCATTTTGAAGGGAACAGTTAAAAATCAAGAGAGAATTAATATTAGTTTAAAATTATGGTAAGGTGGTAATTTTTCTTGGCTCCTGCATTGACTGTAACTCTGGCAGCCGGACCTTATGGAGCACAAAAACCCAAACCAAAACACCCTGCACGAGGTGGCTGCTTCTCTCTTCTGCCAGAATCACATTCTCTTCCCAGTTTAATTCGGGACCTGGATACATTTGCCCTTTGAAAAGTGAGAAGAGTGGGGAAATACGGAGAAGTACATTAATCACTAAAGAGCATCAGAGTAATCCGGTGAAGCGGTGCTAACGTGCAGCTGGGGGAAGCGACCCCTCCAGAGAAGAGCCCGTGGGGTGGGTACCTGTGCGGGACAGGAGCGCGGGGGGGCAGAGCCGTTCTCCGTCTGAGGGACACCCTGTGCCAGGGCTCCCGCTCTGGGCTCGCGCTGCTGGGACGCAGTAACTGCAGAAGAGTCGCTCTGGGGTCGCTGCTGGGTAGTTGAACCCAAACCTGGCTCCACCATCGCTCCTGGAATAGGAGGCAAGGTGGATGCTTTTCCCACCTGCAGCTACACAGATTCGTTTAAGCTTCCTGCAACCCACACCCATGACCCCGTAGTCACCCTGTAATGTGTAAAGAAACCTGTGGGCCGAACCCTAGTACCCCCCAGCAGTGCCCCCTGGAGCTCTGCCGCACTTTGCCACATATCCTGCCAGACTCTTCCATGTCCAAGCTGATCTTCATAAGGCCATTTCAAATAAACACCCTGTTTTCTCTCATCTGCCTGCTTCTAGTTTTATCACAAAGGATTCCTTTACCTCTTCATGCTTTAAAGCACAAATTGGCCTTTCTTCTGTATACCTGTATATGTATTTTAAAAGTTTTACAAGTTCAAATATGGGAAAAAATCTCTGGTCCCACACTAGCAGTTTTTCTCAGCATTGGGATCTATGTTTGGTGCAGTATCTGTTGGAAATTTGGCACACGTTAGGATGTTCATCTACTTGACCCTCACCCCAGTAATGATTCTTTGATTGGGGGGGGGGGGGGGGGGGGAGAAATCAACATCTTGGAATTATGTTATTCTTGCTGTCCATCACCCTTTCAGATCAGATTTGTCCCTCATCCAAGTGCCCTGAGGCAACATTTTTTTCTGTGGTAAGGGTCCTAGTGAAGGTCTTATTTATTTTTATTATTTTTTGCTAATCCCAGCAACATTTTGTTGCTGTTCATGCACTTTGCTATTCATTGGCTTTTACTCTGATAATAAGTGGTTGAATGGTACACCCCCCCATGCGCATATTTGTTGCTGGCATCCATCATATTGAACCGCTTTTTAACCAGTCCTCCTAAAAGCTAAGTTTTTTGGTTGCCGGCTGAGTTGTCAGGCTTGACTTCCCACCAAGTCTGTACTGAAGATTTTTGCTACATAATTGTTCATGTCCCAAACTTAATGTTTTTCCGTGTAACGGGCAGAGTCGCACTGGAATGTTTGGGCTTCAGCTCCTGATTTAAGTGAAGCCTTGCGTAGCGGAAACACTCCGGTGCCAAAATCATCACCTGCTGCCGTGGGGTTACCTGGCTTCGGCAGGTGCCTGTGCTGCGGAGGGAGGGATGCCTGGCTCGGAGCCTGGCTGTAGGGCGATGCTGCGCGGGGCTGAGCACCCCGCGCGGCGGCGTTGGGCTGCCCGGGTCTGCGGTGCGATGGGGGGGGAGGACCGTTTCCATACAATCCCCTAAGTGTGCTGTCTGGTAAGTCTTGGGGCAGATCCCGAACTGAAATCTCGTTGCCTTTGGCTTTTTGGAGGTGCGTAGCCCAGCCTACGTACGCAGGGTATCCCCAAGTTAAACGCCGCATGGGAATTCATTTGGAGTAGATCTTATCTTTTCCTGTGGCTTTTATCCTGCAAGCTACTTGGAAAATATTGGCCCAGAGGATCCCATGATTACATTTGAAACGCAGTCTCACCCAAAGCAGTGGTTAAGGTAAGTATGTGCATAGGTGTTCAGAGAATTGAGCCGTAGTTACCAGTGGGACAGAATGGGATTGGCGGGCGGTGCTAACGTGAGAGCCCCGTGAAAGAATATGTCTGTGCCCGTCTTTCTATCACAGCAGCGAGCAAAACAGATTCGGGTTTCCATTTTGTTTTAAATCACCTATTAGTATCTTTCCAGTGTGCTTGTAAAACTGTCTCTTGAAGTAATCCTCGCTTCTGAAGGAAAAGGAAATTGTATTTTATGGGAGCTTTTCATTCACTCTCTAAGCAGCTCATTTGAATAAAGACGTTGCCATCGAGCACCCTTTAAAGCGCACGCCTCATCTGCATGCGCCGGGTAGGCTAGCCTTGCATTTGAAATATGACAGCCAGATCTAAATTGCCTACTTAAAAGCTACAGATGATAATTAAGGAGAAAGTAGCTAACTCGTTGTGCTTTGCAACTATCTTTCTTTGGAAAAAGCCTCTGTTAATATAAGCCCATTTCTGTTCCAGAGCGTACTGGCCTTCTTTTTTTTTTTTTTTTTTTATTATTATCCATTTGTAGCAAATCTTTCTTCAGAATTCAGTGGAAAACATTTTGGCCAAAAGATTATAAATGTCTATTATGGCTGGGAGAGCAGGAGGTGCTGAGAAATAGGAAGTCTTTAAATAAGTAGTTGTCTGCAGTGCTGACTTTCGGGCAGCGATGGCAGGCCCTCCTCCCAGCTCTCCTGGACCAGTTGAGGGGGGGAGATAGGAAGGAATAAAGTCATCTAGTCGGTTAAACTCCCAGAGGTCCATGTTTTATTTTGCACACGTTCATGACACAGAAACGTCCCTTCTGCAAAGGCAAATTGTGGCCTCATAGCACTTCTGTGGGTAGACGGCAGCAAAAGCGCGCCAGCAGAAGTTGCGCTAGCTTCAGGTGTGCGCTGTGCCAAAATGTAGGTGCCCCAGTTCCCAGGCGGATTTGGCAGAGCTCCCGGGAAGGCGAGAGGCGCTGGTTAAACTCTGCATGACCCATTCCAGCTTAATGGAGGGAGAAATCTCCGTCCTGGAACTCCCTAGATCAAAACTTGGTGCCTTTCGAAAAGCTGCGCTTCTGCACGAGCGGGGGCCGCAGGGACGGTCGGGTAAAGTTCAGCGGTGGAGAGCACAAGCCGCATGGTCAAACCCTGATCTCGGCAGTGCTTTTTATACCTGATTTTGGCCTTTGGTTGAATAGGTTTGCCTAATAAGGACTTCTAGGTTTGAACTACTGTTGGTGGAAACTGGAAATGATGTGAGTGAGGCGCCTAATGTTGCATTGTGCTGAGCAAAATTCAGGAAGTAAATCCTTCAGGATACAGATAGCTCTAATTGTTACACCTTCACAAAAGTCTCTTCATATGTAATGTGACCCTAATGATGCAAAGCAGACCGAAACGTTAAGATGTACTTTTAACTAGAATATATAGATGTTATTTTTTCTTAGTTGTGGTTCATACATTCTGGCAATTTATAGGGTTGTCGAGAAAATTGCAGCTCCATTTTTTTCCAAAATCTTTTTTTTTTTTTTTTTTTTCCCAATGGAAGCCCAGTAAAAAGATTTTATCCCATAGTGACAGGAATGCAAGAACTTTCTGAGCTATTTAAAGTATGGCCCCAGTACATGGCTTCCCTGGTGGCGAAGGCATCGGAGACCTCGGTCAAGCCTCTGTACTGAAACAAGTCCATAAGCAACCTGAACGTGGAGCTCACGTAGCCAAGCTGAGCCCTCTAATCAATGAGCGATTGGCTTGGTTAGAGCTGTTTGCTCTCGCATTGTCTCCGGGGCCAGAGAAAAGGTGATCCAGGTCTGCAGAATGAATATATTTCGGCTTTGAATGAACATAGTTTTTAATAGGAGAGTATATTTCACCTTTTTGTAAGCAGCTCTAGTTATTAGAGAGTGAATGCTATAATTCAGAGCCCTGATATGATTTTTGTTTGCTTGTGCATGGATACTGACTACTGAAGTAATGAAAATCTGCAAATCAGTGTTCTTCAGTGTCCATGGGTCTTCAAGGACTGTACTGGCTCTGGGAATACTGTCTTTGTTTTTTTTCCCTCTCTGCTCCTGCGTGTCTTGAGATGTTTTTTTAGACCAAGAGGATAGTAGAATGGCAGAAAATGTCTGTGTTTTTGTACTTGGGCGGCTGTGGTCTGCAGTAGTGGCTGTCCATGAGCACACTGTACAATTTAATTCCTGTTATCAGGGAGTTTGAAATCGTTGCTGGTCTGATCAAAACAGCTCAAAATAAGGATGACTTTATGGCTTTTCTAGTTTTGAGTGCCTCTTCCTGACCCCAATTACAGTCTTCAAAACCCACTTTGCCAGTCTTGAAGATTTCTACAACTTGCCCAAAGAGTGGTTATTACTGCCAGTTTACACTTTTGTTTGAACTGTGGATAAATGCAAGGATCCTCTTCCCAGCAGCGAGGGACTGGGAGATGCTTTCAGTCACTTGACACTTTGTTCCTGCATAAAATCTATAGAAACCCACCAGGAATCTGATACAACCACATCTTCATCTTCTCTTTGAGGCTGACCCTGGGCATGTGGTCCTTAGCACATCTGATGCACTGTCGTATGAAGGAAGAGATCATTCACTGCCCCCACAATTTGTTAGCTGATCTCAATGGCTCAGCTTCTGCGCCAAACTCTTGTACTCAGCCAAGAAGCCACAGCCCAAGGGTGGCTACATAGAATCATGGAATGGTTTAGGTTGGAAGGGACCTTGAAGATCATCGAGTTCCAGCCCCCCTGCCCCGGGCAGGGCCACCTCCCCCCAGCCCAGGTTGCTCCCAGCCCCGTCCAACCCGGCCTTGAGCACCTCCAGGGATGGGGCAGCCACAGCTTCTCGGGGCACCCTGCGCCAGGGGCTCACCGCCCTCATAAGTGGCAAAGCCTGTGCTTATTCATGCCGGCGGTGTGTTGGGCTGTGTGCAGTATCTTGCTGGAGTAGGTCAGAGGAGGAGGTCCGGCTGCCAGTATTTGAAAAACTGTAAGAAAACAGTCCATTGCACAAACAGGGAGAGGCTGCTTGCTCCAGCCCACAGGCTTGTCCTGGGGTGGCAGCTCTGCAGACAAGATGACTTTTCCAGATGTTGAGGTCTTCTCTGTTGTCAATACCCTCGGTGTTCTCCAAATTCTACTTTGTAGGCTTCGGTCTCTCAAAACTCGAAGCAAACATCCTCGAGGGCCATAGAGGAGACTTGCCTTGCTTTGCAACTCTTCAGGCCGGTCAGCTGTCGTCTTCTGTTACGAACGTCCACGCACAAACATTGTGTGAACACGGAGCTCGTGAGCACGCAGCTGGCTGGAAAGTAAATGCAACTTTCTGGAGACGGTCTCTGCTGCAGAGGAGGGAGAATATTGCAGCTTAAATCTTTGTCAAATTGTAGAAGCTTTTCTTTTGGCACGCCAAGCAATTGGATTCATGATGAATTTGGATTGTATTGATCCAGACTGGCTTATTTTGCTTCATAGAAGCTGTATGTTATGTTGAACACGGTTTTGGTGCCAGAAAAATTCTTCATTAATACTTTAGCCAGAATTTGTTCTTAAAGTGGAAGTCACTTTTGGATTTGTTAATATATGCAGCTTTTTCCCAATTTGAATTTTTAATATATATTCATGAATAGTCTCTGTGGTACTGTGCAGTGATGGTGTTTTATCTGTGCCTGCCACAAAGGCTTTTTCTAAAAGTCAGGCTCTTTACGACTTCCCTCGCAAATTTCTTTTTGCACGTTTTCATGCTGCCGGTACAGAAGCAGCCAAAGCAGAAACCCTTCGGCTTTGCTTTGTTTGGCATTTGATGCCGTACCCCGGCCGGCGTGTGGTGACCCAGCCAGGGGACGACCAAACGCACGTCCGTCCCCTTTCCTCGGCTCCCAAGCCTGCGCTGACTGTGCAGCAGCCCCGAAGGTTTCCCCAGGACCGTAGCGAACTGGATACGTGGGATGTCTTTGGTCTCCTCTCACACCTGGTTTCTACACGAATTTATTTGCCGGGAGTTTAATGCAGTATTTCTTCTTATTCAATAGTCTCTGGAGAGGGCGGGCATCCGGCCCCATCCAGCATAGCCCCACGCGGTGGGGTACCTCTCGCTGTCCTGTCCGGATTCCCAGAAGCGACGCTTCGTGGGTTACTCAGCGTGAAGGTGCCGGGAGTTTGTCGGCAGGTCCGTCAGCAGACCCGCAGGTCTGCCTGGGCTCCTGCCCCCTGTGCTGCTCTGCCTGCGATGGAGCCCACGGGCTCCCTGGGAAAAGGGTTTCACCTGCGCTTCACATGAAAATATTTTGACGGGGAGTTTTATTGGAGTCATGCCGTAAAACTCTACAGAGGACTTAATTTGATTGCTTTAAGTGCCTTAGGACAATATACCTGGGACAATTATAGTTAAAATAGAAAGTTAATGTTAAAATACGACACAAAAGAATGAAGGTTGCTGCATCTTCTGTAATGGCTCTTGCATTTATCTCGGCTGATCCTGGAGGTGAAATTGCTGCTGTCAGGGCTTATAGACCTGGATTAAACTGTATGTGAACTCTGCTTCTCACAGGGTGAAGGATTTATGCTTTCAGGTGGTTCTATGTGAACATCAGGTGGTGCCCAAGAATTTGGATTGATTTTATGTGGAGTTCATAGCCCATTTGATTGCAGAAGACGAGGTGAAGTGGAGGTGGCGCGAGTGCAATGAAGCAGTGCGAGCAGCAGCAGCGTGTGTTGGGGTGCAGGAACGGGGAGGCTCAGTGGTCCCACACGGCCCCGTGCAAAAGCGCTGCCCAGGGATTTGATACAGCCGCTTCTCAGAAATGGTCTTAATAGATTCAATGACTGTTTTTTAGGCCTTTGCTTTATGCTTTGTATTGCTTATGTTGTATCTCTAGATGTTTAGATTTTTCTCCAAGTGGATGCTTTTGTTCTGCTCTGGCAGAGGCGTATTAGTTTGGAAGCTGATTCCCATGTCTGTCCAGAGGAGGGGGCAGCAGGAGAGACACCAGAGCCATGGGTTCAGTCAGGAACTCATGGTGGGACCGAGTAGTGTTGGACAGTTGTGTGTGGCAATGCGAATATGTGCCTGTGGCATTTCCAGGCCTCCTAATCTGCACTGTTCCACAGGCACAATAACTTTTTTTAAGATAGTGAAGGGTTCCCTTCCTTCAGAGATAGCGGCTAAGCTTCCCAGTGACTAGGAAGTGGTTCACCCCAAGAAAATAGCTCAGTGAAGGGAAATCAGAGAACAGTGCCACCAGTCTGTACCACGAAGAATGTAAGTGCCCAATCCGAGAAGGTACTTGGGTTTGTAAAGCCCAGCGGAGCATGTCTCTGAGTGCTACGCTCAGCTTGCACAGCAAGGAAAAGTGTGTGTTTCTGAGAAGAGCTGTGAAAGTATCTCGGGAGATAAATCTGGGTCTGGATGTAGGCTCGGAAGTGGGGTTGGGATCACCCACTCAGCTTTCCGAGCACTCCCGGCAGCGTGTGTACTATAATGAGCCGTTTTATTTCTTTTTTGGTGCTACGACAGAGTACGAGGGTTTGCATTACTGCTACGTGCACAGTCTGGGGAGGTTCATTGCTACAGCTGGCACACGTCCGGGACACTTCTTCCTCCAGAGTTTGATGAAGCTGTTGCACAGGCTGTTTTCCAGGAGCTTTGTGAACGCAATCACTGGGACCAGGTCCTGCAAGAAGGATCCCAAGCTGTGGAGGTGGCACTGGTACCCTCTCCCCACCACCACTGGGGTTGCCCCTATCCCATTATCTTCAGATCCCATCCTCAAAAGGGTTTTGTAGCTTCCCTTCCTGGAGACCTGAGCACTTCAGAGGGTCTCTGAGTCACTGTGTTAACGGGAGAAGAGGCGTGAGGTGGAGAGGGATGGAGCAGAGGACACGCCTGTTGCGATGCTCTGGGTAGGTATCGCGAACTGCCGGCGCTGGAGGAATTACCACCTCTCCCAGCATGGCGCACGCAATGTGGGGTGTTGAGACAGCAACTGTGGCTGACAGCTTGTCCTGTTAAAAGCAGTGCTGTAGGAAAATAGTACTGGCCAAATGTTTGCACAACAGCTATGTGCGAGTGAGGGCTGGGAACCTGACAAGTTAAGAAGTTGAAAATATGAGAGTGGGGAAATATTTTCCATCATTTTAACGGGACATAACCCAGAGGAGAATATAGGTTGCTGCAACTTTCCCAGTCAACTTCCCAGCAGCATCTTCTGGCGGGGCTTGGTGATCCTGCTCTGGACATGCATTTGGATGGGTATAAACCACTGAAGGTAGCTATGACAAAGGGGAGAGCTTTAGGATGTTCAAATGTCCATGATAGGAGTTGGGAATAAATGTTTGCACGATGAAGTATGTATTCATGTGAAACTGCTGATAGTGTTGAATAGTTCTAGAGAGATATGGGCTTTCTGATATATTTTGGAAGAAATTGAGGGGTGTCATTGAAAGGACAGAAGTTCAAAGTGAAATACTTTCAAATACTCTTTGATCAGCAAACTGTATTCTTCCCTCTAGAAAGCAAAGAAACAGACCAAGCTTGGGTTGCTGAATCAGCTGGAGAATTTTATTTTTGTTTCCTATCTCCAGAGAAAAACTAATTGATTTCATAGGGATAGGCATGTGGTAGAAACTAATACGCTGCTGCTCTGGAAGGGGAGGAGACCAAGGAGAGGAGGGTACTGGAGGCACCTTTGGATGCTGGGGAGTCTGGAGGGGGTGTTGCTTTTTAGGGACTGGTAGAGTGAGGTATGGAAGATTGCTGGGACAGTTAGGACACGTCAATAAGCACCTCACAGTGTTGAATGGCTGTGGCATATGCAGGCAGCGCTGGCATGTGCGTGGTGGCAGATAGGCGGTGGGGAAGGTGGGGTGCTCGAGTAAACGGTAATTTCTTCATCTTGGGAAAAGACCTGTTAGAGGGCAGTCTTGGGGTGAGAAACATTCTTGTGGCTGTTGGCAAAGGGGTGGAAAACTCTGGTTTGGCCAGAACATCACTGGTGCAAAAGGGCCGTGGAGCAGTCGCTCGGTGGTACCTGCTGTCCCGCCGCAGGGCTCAGCGGCCCGTTGCATCCCCACGGCTGTCCACGGCTCGAGTAACGTTTCAGCCATTTGGCTTGGAAGGGCTGGATAGAACTTCAGCATTAATGACTTCAAGCAATTCAAATGTGGTATTAACGGGCTGACGGCCTCAAAAAGAGACTGACTTCAACAGCCCCGGGATGGCTGGGTGCAAAGATTCAGATCCTACGGGAATTACCGGATAATGGTTATAATTGGCAAAAAATAGGGACCGAGGGCAACTGCTTAGCGGTGGCTCCCTCTGCGAGAGTTCACGGTGCGCATGAGAGCTTGTAGCACGGCATCATCGCTGCAGGGCTTTACCCTCAGGAGTCTGTCATCAGAGAGCGGATCTGGGGGGAGGAGGAGAAAGCTGCCGAGCTCAGCTCCGGCCGCCCTCCCCAAGGCTGGAAGGAAGCCTGTTCCTTGCGGCGCGGGCAGCCTTCCGGATAGCCGGGATTTAGCACCGAACATGCGGGGATGCCCAGCACCGGGGAGATGTTCTTTGCGGTGAGAAGCACTGTGTGCGCTGCTTCCTCCTTGAGAAGGGGCTGTGAAGAGTCAAGGGACCTCAATTTCATCAAAGACAAGGCCTTTCCTTCTCAGGCAGGTTTATGCTTTCCCTCGAGTATTAAAGGTCGCTTTTAAAGTCTTTTTCTTCATGCAGGTAATATCTCCGGGGAAGTCTTACGGGAATGATGAGCTCTGCGGTGAGAGCAAAGGCTCTCATTTATTAGTGTTCTTCCGCTAAACCTATGGAAAAATCCATATTCGGCACCTCGAGAAGGGGCGTTTGCGCAGGGGCGGGCTGGCTGGGGGCACTTGTGCGAAAGAACATCAGCACAGTCCTCTGAAAGGAGGGAGCCTCCCTGTTTCCAGAGCTAACTAAAAGAAATACCTCTACTTTGCATCCCAGAGGAAGAAAGGCGAAACCCCCTGTCCCGTTACTGGGGTGCGCCAGAGCAGTTTGACTCGCTAAGGGGCCCTGTGCATGTCAGTATTTCACTATTGCATTTTGAAATTTCATTTTTTCCCTTGTTTTGGAGATTATCAGCCAAGATAAACATTTCACGACAAATTCCTCGGTGAGCGCTACCTGCAGCACCTGATTTCCAGTGCTGTGTTTCTCTCGTTGCTTTGCAGAGGGTAAATACAATTGACAGCTTGACTGCCAGAAACAAGTGAGGGGGAAATAAAGCCCAATGAAAGGATAATGGATCTTCGCATTTTTGCAAGCACGTGCGTGGGTGTTGCAGATTTTGCTCGAGCATGTCGTAGACAGGTTGGGGGGTGGATTACAAGATGCTATTTTCAGAAAATAGGACAACCTGCCAAAACAGATAGTTGTTTTTTTTTTATTCTTTTGGCCTGTTTTCCCCCACGTCCTAGTAAAGGAATGGAGAAACACTAACTCCCATTGAGAATTTTTGGAGGCAGAACTTTATCTGTTATTTATTAATCCAGGTGCTGATCAAAGCCCAGGAGAGGAAATCCGTGCCAGTTCATCAATAATACTTGAGTGCATACGTGCCGCCATTGCATGTTGTGTTGGTTTAAAGTCTAAGCCTTATGCGCAGTGCTAAAGGGGAGGTTTCCTGGGTCAGACGAGATTAGATCACTTGGTGCACGCTCTCCTGCTTGAGTTCTTCTGTGTCCGCTGGGAGAGCGGGACATGGGACAAGATGGGTCTTAGAGGCGGTTGGCTCTGACCGTTTTTGTGCTCAAGGACCCTCGGGTGGACTGGGCTGCTTGAAAAAAAGAGGGGCTATAATTAAAAAGCAAGTTGTGGCTTGAATATTGTACTAAAGAAGTTCAGGAAAGAAAGGCAACTTCACATTTCCATGGAGAGAGCACAGCTTCTGCTCCCCCACGCGCATGTAGCAGCTGTAGCTTTGTTCGGCGTGTCTGGCTTCATGTATTGTTTTCAGAGCAGGGGTAATTAGTGTCTGAAAACGTAACTGCTCTTTGCTATTGTGGAGCAATGTAAAAATCCTTTTTTTTTCACTGTAAAACATTCCTGCCCTCTTTTGATCTTGTCAAGCTAGACAATACAGCTGTCTTGTCATCATATTTCCCACAGCAACGGAAAGTTTGCCAAATGGTAGAAGAAACCTCAGAAGCCCTTAATTACTGTGACTTCATCGGTGAAACTTACTGCCTTTGGTGGATTTGCTTCAGATTCAAGTGAATTTGAGGGAATTCAGGCTGGATGGCTTGGCAATGGCGGCTCTCCTTAGCAAAGAGACCCGGCAGGCGAAGGGGACGGTGCCAGTAGCGATGAGCAGTGAGGACTACCTCAGCGCTGCTCTGCTGAGTGTGGGGTGCAGGGTCACATTCCTGAGGCATCAGCTTTGTTTCTGAATTAATAACAATACTTGGTGCAATACAAGGCAAAAAACACCGTCCAGCTCATTTTTGGAGGAGGGAAAGGTTTTTTATTACGTCTTTCCCTAATTAGGTGAATTTATTACTGAAGCGTTCCTTACTTGCATCATCCATCAGTCAGTGAAAATCGCTTCTGCTAATGCAGCCCAACAGAATTGCTCAGATATTAACGAAGTGCAAAGGGCGCGATTGCAAAGGGTCACTCTTGGGGCTCCAGATCTTGCTTAGGAAACGGGGAGGCAAAGGTGGAATGCAGGGGTGGTGCTGGAGGTAGAAAAGCAGCAGAAGGAACACACCGGCCAAGGAGGGCTTGAAGGAAGAGGTGGGGTGTAAAGAATGCGAGATAAGAGAAGATGAAAGAAGAGTAAGTCAGAGGAAGTAAGAGGCAAAACAGGTAGAATTACATCAAAAGTGGGAGGCAGAGGTAGAGGCAATTAAGTTTTTGTGAGTCATCACCAAGCCATCCTGCCCCCAGAAAGACTGACTCAGGAACACCGGTGGAAAATCAGAGCTTTCTCTCCGAGATGACATTCCAGATCAAAGAGGTTTCGATTAGTAAGACTGGATGTTCTGTCACTGATCCTCCCCTGCTTTAAAGAAACTTTTCAAATGCATCTTGCGAAGTCAGCATCCACCCTAACCGCCCCAGGGCTTGGCACGATCACCCCTCCTCCCTGCCACCCCTCCTCCCTGCCACCCCTCCTCCCTGCCACCCTCTCTTCTTCCCATGTCTGAGTCATGGTCTATTTTGGGGCCCTCTGCACAACCGAGACCTGGGTTGTTTGGGCATAGGTGAGATGGCCACAAGAGGCACCAATTACTGCACATCCTCTCAGAGGCTCGGGAAATCTGCAAAGAAGAGCAAGGGAATAAAAATAACTTGATGGAAGAAGGCTTCTGTGATCTGGTATCACTGACGCGCTTGGCCACAAAAGCACTGCTGGGCAGATAAGAGTGAGATGTTAATATATTAACATTTTTTCTGGGTTATCGTGATTCAGAGCTAAGGTGCAGTGAGGAAAACCCAGAATAGAAAAGGGAAGTGGTCTCAGTTACTTTACCATGTTTCAGAAAGGCGGGGGGGGGGGGGGGGGGGGGGGTCAGGGTGGATGGGGCTGTGGTGACTGAGGCCGGTCAGAGCGCAGGGGGTGGGCAGCAACGCCCGGTCTAAATCTTGATAGAAATATTCCTTAAGTTATTTCATCTTTGGTATGTGCGGGAGTTTGAACCGCTACTCGCAACACCGTGTGTTGCCTGGTGTGCCAGTTCAGGACTCCAGAGGAGGAAAAAAAAAAACCAAACCCAAACAACCTAAAAATGTGTTTTACACGATAAAATGCATACAGAATTGCCTTGTTTTCTTCTTTTTTCCCCCAAGGCAATCCGATTGTATTTAAAGTAGCTCCGCTCAGTTCCATAGTGCTCGTGAAAG
Source organism: Vanellus vanellus (assembly GCF_965231255.1). Lineage (NCBI taxonomy): Eukaryota > Metazoa > Chordata > Aves > Charadriiformes > Charadriidae > Vanellus > Vanellus vanellus. The sequence goes on from NC_138914.1 coordinate 2,259,664, forward strand.
CAACGTGAGGGCCAGAGCAATTCTCTGAAGCCTATGTGGTGGGAGGTGGCAACGTAGACCGGTGGAGCTCCCACCACGGCAGCAAAGCCTGGCTTTGCCATGGGGCGCCGGAGCCTTCCGCTGTGCTCAGCTTGAAGAGCAGGTACCGCACCCCGCAGCAGGGCCCTTGGAAAGCAGCTGCGGTACCCGAGTGTGGCTGCTCAAACACAGCAAACGCGGTGAATTATTTAAAAACCGGAAAATGCTACTTAAGCATTTGGAGGTTTGAGAGCTGAGGGGGGAGAAGGGAGGGAAATACCCAACCAACAAAAAAACAAACAAAGAAAAAAAAAAACCCTCGCCCTAACTCTGAACGCCTTCGCGTTGAGTTGGGAAGTCTGGGCTGATGGGGGGCGCCTGGGTCTGCCAGTGGACCGCTCCAGCTCCGCACACACCATCACGGGCATCCTCCGTGCCCTGGGCTGCAGTACCCACTTTCATTCTGTGTCAACGCAGCGCCCCAGCAGCTGGGCATGAGGAAAGCAGAGGAAGCTTTCTTTTCTGACCATGCAAATCATTTCAAATCTTTCCGTAATCCTAGTGACGGATAAAACAAAGCCACTTTCTCTCCAGGCTGCAGGATTGGCATGACAGGCACTAGGAAATCTTTCCCCCCCCCAGCCTTTAGGAAAGAACAATAAGCCCTGACGAAAAGTGTCTGTGCACTGATGCCAGGAAGCTTTGACACCAAGGCAGGAAGCCCTCTGATCACCAGCATTAGAGTCTCTCTCCTGTGGTCAGTTTTCATCAGACTTCGCTGTGTTCGCGTAGGGGAGGCGACTCAGCCGCGGCGCATCTCTGCAATCCAGGCAGACGCCTTCCTTGTTTTCATCCCACCACCACTGTAGCGACAGAAGCTCAGGGAAGAAAATGCCTGAGGCAAATAACCCGCGTTAGGCATCAACTGCTGATGAAAAGGTTCTGCCTACGCGTTCGGGTACATTTAGTTTGGACCAGGAAAAGCAAAAAGTCATGCAATCCTCCAACGTCCATTAATCCGTCTTCTGTGATTTCTACTGTGGGCACTTTGTTTTCCTCTGGGGACCTAACTTTTTATTTAGTCATATATTCACGGCGGCTGTCGCCGTTGGCTCGCTGTTGCATGCATTAATTGCCCTTGAGCAGAGGAATGTCTCCCAGAAGGCCTCATCCTTTCTCTGCACCAGATCATAACTTCTTTAATTGCTGCTGTTAACTTGCTGCTGGCTTCGTCCCCTCCGCTCTCCCTGGGCAGAACACAACAGTGTGACCCCTTACCGGGCCCCGCGTCCCCACTGATGCTAATCGGGGCCATGCGACAGGACCAGCCAAAGTAACCCCTCCAAGAATCCCCTTTCTCTTTCTGAATCAGAAATTAAAATTATTAGAGCAAAGAAAGGTCTGGCAGGAGCTGCCAGACAGAACCACAAATCTATTCGCTCGGATGCTGATTGCAGACGGTGCATGAGTACACGGTGACTGCTGAAACCAGGGCGGGTGGGCTGGTTCTTTCACCCAAGTTGTGTATTTCTGCTGCAGCTTGGTTTTAAAAGCTTTTAATGCAGAGGCACTATATGGCTAACAGCCACGGGTAGCTGTGCACTAAGCGATTTTACATAAGGAAGTTGTGAGCTTCCAAATACGGGTATCCCATGGCCTTGATATAGAGGATAAGACCTGTTTTCTGCCGCCTTGATTATAAGGATTTGAGAATCAAATTTTCTCGTGTTATCCTTTTTCAGTTGTTGCCATGGCAAAACCCCAGCGAGGAAGGGGGGAGGTTGTGCCAAACCATTGGAACATCAACTTTTCTCTGAGATTGATTACAAGATGTGTTCAGGTCCTCAGTGTCACCTAGATGCTCACATGGAAGTAACCTCATGTGTACGAGCAGCTCTGAAGAGCACAGCCCAGAAGACTACTTATAGGGCCAGTTATTCAGGCAGGGGATCAATGTGCATCAGGAATGAGATAGGGAGACAGAGCAAATGTATTTATTCGGGTAACGGCTTCCTTTTTCTATACTTCACCTGTTGCTCTTTGGGATGTTTTCCAGGTTGCATCAAGTGAACTTCGATGCTCCCACTTGTGAAGGCAAGCGCCGAGAAAAGCTCTCCTTGATAGGGGACTTCTCCTCTTCGGCGGAGTTCTTCGTCACCATCGCAGTCTTCGCCTTCCTCTACTCGCTGGCTGCCACCGTGGTTTATATCTTCTTCCAGAACAAGTACCGTGAGAACAACAGGGGGCCTCTAATTGTAAGTGTGCATTTGCAGCATTTTCAGGCGTAGGTCTTAATCTCTTGCTCTTTTTGGTGGGTGTGGCTGTGGCGCGGTCTGGGAGACCCCAAGTGGCCCAATGCCCAAAGCATTGTGAGATTCCCCACTTCTCTCCCACTGCCTGCGGTGATGATGTTCACACAGATAGTGAAGGTGGAGCTGGGTGATTGCGGGATCGAGGTCTGAGCCAGACGTCTGTGGCAGCAGAGCTTCATCGGTGGGGAAAAGAGAGAAGAGGAGGTCTTAGGCATCGTCCTAGCAGACAAATGAAACCATGCCCCTGACCAAAGCCCAGCCAGGGAGACTGCTTATTGCTGATTACTGCTGGGCTCAGCCAAATTATTTTGCTTTGGAGATTTATGTGGCCGGTTTTCCAGTATAACCCTGAGCTCCCAGCACGTTTGTGTCTCCACTGGTTTATGAGGCTCCTCGCTTTCCAGTTATCATTCTGTGCGCTTACCAAGCTGTGCCTGTTCGTGCCTTTATTTTTCTTTTTACTGATTCCTGAAGGCTTGTGATAAAACCCCAAATACTGCCGTGCATTCATTTTCTTTTAAATCAGGGCTGTAAAGCCAGCGAGAGCTATTTTGTTCGAGGCGTCCGTCACCTGTTAGTGCTCCGGATAGACCCTTGGCTGGGTCAGGTCTCTGCGTCTGCGGGCTGTAGGGTCGCCTCTCGCTCCCCCTTCCATGGGCAACCCTCTCCTCCATGACTGCAAGGAGAAGGTTGCACGAAAGGAGAGGAGATATTTCTCTGCCGTCTTGGTGTGAGGAGCAATTCAAAGGGAAGGCGGCGGGAGTTTAGTGAGGACCAACGTAAGTTCTGGCTTTAAGGAAAAGCTAAAGTTTATGATTGACAGAAACCAGACATTTGGCTGACTTGTGCCTTAAATGACTGAAAGCCACCAGAAAAATATAATAGAAAGGAAAATAAATCACCGGCACAGAAAGGCTGTACCTGTTAAAGGAAATAACTACAGTACCAGTAAGGAAAAAGATTAAGCTGTAGGAAGGTAATCTTCGCATCACGCGGTTTGGAGGGAAAGATCTTCCTGCTGCAAGGAGATGCGAGTTGTTTTATTTCAGTCTGCATAATTCAAAACTGATGAATTGTTACAGAAGGAAAAATTCTCATTCCACATCAAAGGAGATGAATCATCTTCGTTTGGGGGTTGTTGGGACCTTTCCTTTCTCTCTAGAAAATGGTGAGGGGAGGAGGGGAGGTAAAACAGGCAAGATAAAGGGGTCCCTACAGAAACAGTAAATAAATAAAGTGCCTTGCTTCTGCTGGATTCAGTTGATATCAAGTAATATCTCATTTCAAACTGTCTTATCAAAGAATTAGTTGCAGCGAGCTGCCATTTTAATTTTCTTGTGGAAAATAATTCTTCTGACCAACTACATTATCCTGTGTAGCTATAGAAAAAGGAAAGAGGAAAAAATGATAGTAGTATGTCAGATTGCGATGTGGCTGTTTGCCATCGTCCAGGACTTTCCTGATACCGCTGCTGCAGTCGTGTTTGTCACAGGACGCACGGTGCAATCCGCCGCAGCATTAGCGTGGCATTGATTTAATTTGTTCTGCGTAATGGATTGTAATTGAATCTACAGGTTAAATTTAACCGGTGTCTGTTACCAAAGCGGCTGTTTGCAATTTCCCAGTCTTTAAACGAAACCTAAATGACCTTATTTGTTCAGAATATAAAGGCGTTTCTGTGTCCTACAGCAAAAGCAGCTCCTGCTGGTGAGCGGTGCTGGGAAGTGGCTTAGGGTTATGCTCAGCTTGTGCCTGCCCCGGCCACGCGCTCCAGCATCTCCTCTGCACTGCCAGCTCTCAGTTGGGTATTTTTAGGAAAAAAGATCCTTTTTCACACACATCCCTGCTGGGCTTTGCCCAGTACAACGATTGCAGCATCACAGCCTCATTGGGACAGGGTGTGAGTCCTGCTGTGCGGTGGAGATGTAGGGAAAGCGCAGAGCCCCCGGCAGAGGACAAGCAAGCGGCCGTAGGCAGGAGGAATTCAAGGGCCAAGGGAAGGTGAGTGCAAAGCGCCTTCCCGCGGCTGCCGGATTCACCTGAGGGATGTAACGCGTCGTGCAGAGGAGGCAGGCGGCGCGTCCTCCAGCTGCGGGCAGATGCCGCACTGAGCTGACGTACCCAGCAAGATCACACGTACATCAAGTCAGATGTGTGAGTATGTCTCATCCCCGAGGTGGTTCCTCCCAAGGAAAAGTGCTGCGGAAATCTGGGGCGCTTTGTGCCGGCCTGAGCCCAGGCAGCAGTCAGGCAGCACGTGTGGGTGCAGGTGGCAGGGCTGCCCTGGCTCCAGCCTCGGCGCTGTGCGTCAGGCACCGTTTCCACACTACCAGCTCTTTGCTTTTTAAGCGAAGAGTTAGAAGATGATAGTTTCATCTGTCCTTGCTTCTCCTGCAGCGCCTGATCACAGTCTCACGGTTAAAACCATTCCCATTTTAAGCCTCGTACTTCCTCTTGGCTTGATATTTGCTCAGTCTGGGATGACATCTGCCTTTAAGCAGCACCCTCTCAGAGCTGGCTGCCTTTCCTCCTGACAAATTTTCAGGATTTGAAAAAGGAATATGACAGGAGAAGTGGAGGAGGGGGGGAAGTTTCACTTGAAATTTTATTTATTTTTTTCCCATAAAACCCTTGCACAGGCAGTCAGAGCACCATCAATGCGTTATCAACTTGCAGCGGCCCGACTGGATGCAGAATATAAAATTATAAAGATTTTAATGACCCCTAAATCACAAGGATAGTTGCAGAGAAAATTTCAGTCACAAATGTTTCAAGTTTACCTTGTTTATACAAATATAGGGAAGCCCAACTGCGTGTGCTGAGATCTCAGCGAAGCATCACTTTAACTGTGGTAAAATATTTTAACGTTCAGTGTGAAGTGAGATATCATGGCAAGGAAATACTTCCAGCAGGAGAAGCCGTTAACTCCTTCCGCGGCTATTTGGATGGCACCGGCGTGTTGTACCCACTGCGCCGTGAGCCGTGCCTGTGGCTAACGTTGCCTGTCAGGTTTTGCGGATAAAAGTCTTCCTTTTGGTCGCACAGGGCTCCGGTTGTATCACTGGTCTGCGATGGCGGTGGGAGTCGCCCCTTCCCACGGGGCTGTCAGCGGCGAGCCCGTGCTGCCTGCACCCTCCGCTTGCCGTGGAGAGATCATTTTGGGGGGGGCCGTACTAGATAGACGAACCTAAGAGAGGACCTTGGATTCCCAGTTCCTAAAGGAACAAGGAGGAGTTCACTGGGGATTAAATACCTAATAGGTATGTGAAATGTGTTTCCGAGCTCTGCAAACCGCAGCCGTGATTTTAATTTCGTTGCAAACTCTCGCCCCGTGCACGCGTGCAGCGGGGAGCTGGGGGCTTCCCGCCGTGGCTACAACACGTGCAAGCCAGTTTCTCAAATGACTGATTAGTGCTCAAGAGCCAGAAACATTTTAAAGAAATTAATTGGGGATTAATGAATCCGAGGTACAAAATCTCACCAGTTCTCAGGATGTCTGCATCTCTAAGCCTAACCTAAGCTGATTTCCACCGTGCGAGCAGAGATGAGCTGCACCCGGGGACTGCCACCCCGGGCACCTCTGTCTTGATGCCCCGTTTCAGATCTTCTGTGTTGGCAGCTGCTTGCAAGCAGAGAGTAACCGACCCAGCAGTTAGTCCTGTGCCGAAGTTCTAGGGGATCGGGGGTAGATGCTTCCATCTGTCTCTGGAGTGGGAAAATAAAGGAAAAAATAGTCACGGTCAGTAGGTATCGGTACCCATCACTCAGACTTCTTATTTCTTTTTCCGTGGTTTCTATATCCCATATGTACTTCATTTAAAACCCACACTCTGATAACTCGGTCTCTGCCTTCAGGTTTGTCTTTGGGAAGTTATTGTACGTGAAAAATCACATGGGTTTATGTACAAATGTAAATCACTTTATTAGTATTCCAATCAATTAATATAAAAGCATAAAATGATTTGGCCAAGAAAAGTGACTGACATAGCCCTGAAAAGACCTATTTCATTTTTATAGTGATTACTTGATAATCTCATTCTTAGAGTGCATAAAGATGCTTACATGTAAGAAGAGGAGATCTTTTCTTTGCATCTGGAGTCCTGTGAATAATCACATTAAGCAGAAAGGCATTTGGTTCTTTACATATGTTGCGGACCAAGTGAGTTTAAGTACACTCCTAGGCCGCTCTTTGGGGATGTCTTTGATTAAATATGTTTTATTTCCTCCCCTTTGTCCGGCTTTCTAGAAAACAGATATGAAAAGAATAAAGAGCTATCTGTAAAAACAAAGACTGAATCCTTTGCAGTTGAAAAATGAAATTATGAATAACCTGAGTAATTCTCTGCATTTCAAAGAGCCGTTTCAGCCCGCTTTTGTCAGCTCCTTTTTGAAACACAAGCCCCAGTGCCCTTGCTGTACCTGCTGGTGCCTCCCAAAGGGCTCCGCACGTCCCTGCCAGAAGCAAGCTCGCAGGGCCATGCACCGTTGCAAGAAGCATGCAGTTCTTTCAAAGGCTCTTTCAGCAGAAAACCCGGGGTGGGACCTTGTTCAAACCAAAAAAGAGCTAAAATGCCACCGTAGGAAGGCGTTTGGTGCCTGCAGCGACCTGCTGTTGGCCACTTTCCCGGGCCGGGGCTGCAGCTCTCGCTGGGCTGGTTCTTGAATTTTTCGGTCGGTTGTGACGGTGAAAGCAAATCCTCTGAGCGGTTTGCCCCTCCTGGGGTAAGGAAATCTCCCGCTGCTCCCGCGTGGCTGTGCCTGAAACCTGTCGGCAGTGCCGCCGGGCGCTGGCTGGGAGGGTCGATAGGCTTCGGGGTCGGAGGAGTTGCTCCCTTGTAGGCTGAAAATGTACGAGAGGGCTTTGTCGAGTGAAAAGGTTCTGTAGCGTGAGCGTTAGTGGATGGAAGCGCTTGTGGGGAAGCCAGTTATGGGGCCAGCAGATGCAGTTTAGCGAGGCAGGAGGGAGCTCGAGCGTGGCAGGGCTGCCAGGCGCCCTCCGGCCCGGCCAGAGCCGAGGTGTTGCCCAGGGCCATCATGCCCAACTTGGGCAACGCTGGCTGGGAGCGAGAGCAGGGCACAGAGAGCGCATGGGGACATGTGTGTCACAGTGCTCCGGGGGTTGCTGAAGCCACCAACCAGCTCAGAGCAGGTGAAACGCGTCCCCTTTCCAAGCCAAGAAGCAGCTTCTGCAGATGCTTTTGGCTGGGTGAGGCTGTGCTGGGCATGGGGGGATCCAAACCTGCGCTGGGGAGACTGAAGCGGCTGCCCCCTCCGAAGACGGGTGTTTTGCAAAAGCCGGTAGCTTGATGGCAAGGAGACATGTTTCAGTTACCATGAAAAGAAAAGGCATTCACAGTTCTATTCTAAAACATATAATATATATAAAATTGTTCCAAGCAGGCATTTTTGGCAAACTCAGTAATAGCAAGTTTCAACTTGAAAAAGGCAGCAAGAATTTTCTTTTTTCTTTTTTTCTTTTTTTGTTACACATACTTCAGGCTCTTAAAAACTCCCTCCTTGGATATTCAGCATATTTGAAATCTTGTTTTCTGCTTTCTCCTACACGTTCCTATTTCGCCTCCATCCCAAAGGCACCTGTAGGCAGACCAAAGTATCTCAGCTGAGATCTGAGAAAGAAACTTTGCAATTAGGAGTGTAGCGCAACCGTACAACAATACGCACCGAAGAGATCTGTAGACACCGTTTCAAGAGAGCAACTACAAAAATTACTTTGTTCCAAAGGAAAAAAAATATCACCCGTGCTATGGGGATATTAAACATTCAGATGCAAGATTTGTTTTAGTATGCAGACACTCTGGCTTTAATTACCAAGGAGAAATTCCCCAGATAGACATTAAGCCACAGAACAGCTTAGCTTGAAATTCACTTTTATTTTCAGCATGTCATTATCTTGTAACTCTGTTCCACCCAGAGCTGTGAAAATGTTCAGCCAGAAATCCAAACCCACTTGAAAACAAGAGAGGTTCAAGTTCCAGCCAAAGCTGAAGGTTAGCAGAGATTCAAAACAAAGAGGAAGACGCGGGTTTGCTCTAGTTGTGTGTTTTGCTCCTTGCGCAGCGCAGAGGAGACGGAACGAATCCTGCGAGAGCCCGAGTCCGGCCCTGTAGCCTCGCTGAGAGCACCCGCTGGACAAGTCCTTGTGGTTCCTTAGCCTTTCTGCCCTGCCTTCTCGACAGGCTGGTGGTCTTGTAACGTGTTTCTGGGAGCAGTCATCTCCTCCAGCCGTCGGAGGGGCCGGGTGGCTTCTTCCCCAAGCCCTGCTGCGGGAGCTTTCTCTTCTGGCCGGGGGTGTTTCTTTCACCCGGCCGGACTTTACAGTTCTCGGGGGTTCCTTTATAAAAGGGGCTGCGGATGCTGATCCCAGCCCCCCAGGAGCAGCGGCCCTTTCCCCAAGGCTCTGATCTGCTCTCCGAGAGGGGAATTGGTGGCGGAGCGGGCAGGAGCGGGCAGGGTTAGGCTTGTGCGGCCGCCCTGGTGCAGGGCAGCAGAGGAAGGCTGGAGGATGGGGTGAGATGGGGGACACAAGACCTGAGAAATAACACGACTTAGTCCCTTTAGGACCTCAACGGCACAGCGCTCGTGGATGTTCCTAGCAGCACTTTCTAGCCCAAGACACGCGTTATCGGCAGTTAGAGTGAGGGAGAGGTGCAGGCTGCAGTCATGAGTGCCGCGGGTTGTGTAAACGCCTCACCAACACGGGGTCAGGCTCTGTGAGCTCGACAGCGGGTCAGACCCCTGCTGCTGTCACCTGCTTGAAGAGCTCTGCTCACTTTTAAAACTTCCCTCTTTTCGGCAAGTTTGAGCTCCTACATTGTGTTAGTTTGGGTCAATTTCTCTCTGTTTGCTTCAAATTTCTGCCTGCTGTTATGCATTTGTTTTATTGTTATTGCCAACGCGCTGATTGCAGAGGCTGATTTAGCTTGCGAAGCCCAGTAGTGTGGTGGCATTGCGGGAGAGTTGCTTGTCATTTAAAAAATGTATTCCCCGAATCTCCGGTGTGTCCCCGTCTGTCGCGTCAGTCAGAACCTATACGAGGGTTGGCATCCAGGTAGATAACATGTCAAGCCTCATAGCAAATAAAGAGCCTATCCCATCATAATCCATAGCTCAGTGAATGGCTGGTGTCTCTACCAGCTGGACTTCTTAGGAAATGTTTGCGATTGAACTGTTGCCTCTAGGAGTCCGTTTCTCATTCCGTTACTGCTAGGACATACAAGATACAATGATTTCTGTTGCTGGAAATCTCCCCGAGAAGAAAAATGACTCTGGGCTATATGCCTCTGCCTACCCAGAGTCTCTTTGGGTGTTGGTAGTTGTCAGCTCCTGGGCTTCGCGCTCTGCAGGAGAGCCCGTGTGGCCAGCATGAAGGGAGGTCAGAGGAACCCAAAGTTCGGCAGCAGACACAGGCCTGCGGAAAACAAATTGTGGCACCATTAAGAGAGAAGGATGTATCCTTTGGGAAGGCATCCAAGCACAGTTAATTTAATCCCATCTGCGTGAGCGAAGAAATCCTTTGTTCATGGCTCGCTTGTGCGACTGGTTTATTGACTGGTGTGTCTGCCAGCGTGGAAGAAGCTCATGTCCTCCATCCCTCCGGTGCCGCAGAGAGCTCCTTCCCCGAATGTCAGGTGTGCTTGTAGAAGAGGGGAATGCTGTTTCCCAGGGATCGCTTATTTCTTTGGATAAGCAACCCGAAACGCTGCCTTCTTAATGAACATTTCTCTGCCTTCCGTGTACACCTTTCCTTTGTAAGGGGGAAGGGGAAGCAGCCCCCATGGGAGGTGGGCTATCAAGACGCAGCGATGCAGTTAGTGGTATGTTAGACTTTGGCACCTCTACCATCTGTTGTGGGCTGACAGATGGGATGAAATATGACAGCAGAAAGGCTCTTCTGTTTTAGCAAGACACAAGAAAGCTTGAAAAATCACACCTCCTCCCTCCTTTCCCCCCAAACCCACACAACAACAGTGTCACTTGGCCACTTGTTCTGGCTAAGACAAGGAGAAGTTTATGCCTGTGGGTGCTCCTGAGAGTCTTTCGAGGGAAAAGTGAGCAGAGTGGTTCAGAGCGGAGCTGCTCGGAGGCGCCGGATCCTGGAGGGACCGCCACCCCTTCTCCCCTCTTTTCACGTGGATGGGAATGAGGAGCAAAGGCTCCACCAGGACAGAGAGGAGCTGAGGAGTCTCTCTGCTCGGCGAGTCGCCCTCTCTGTTTGTTCGCTCGGGGTGATGAGGGGCGGCACGGCTCGTGCAGCGGGGACATTTGGCCTTACCTGTAGCTGGTGAGAAAACTCCTCATCCGGCAGCTGAGTATTAGCCAGTTTCAGGTTCTCCCCGAGATGCTGCCGCGGATGGAAACACTTCCTATCGGGAAGGAAAGCCGCCCCGGCTGTCTGTAGGAGCACACGGGGTGGGAGCCAGCCCTCGGGAGGGCCCGGCTCCTTTCCAGGCATCTATATTTTTTTAATTGATCCCAATTCATCAGCCGGGCGCCGTGAACAGCCGGATTGCCAAGGCAGGTCAGCATCCCGGGTACCAGCCGCACGCCTGTGGGAATCTGGCCTTGGGGTCGGAGGTGCAAACGGCAGCCCGAGGGCTCTGCCCCATTGGGCACGTCAAGCGCTTCTGAAAATCAGCTCTGTCGGCGACGACAGTAATCACAACCTTCCACGAAATAACAGGCTCTTGTTTTTTCTCTCCTCTGACGCAAGCTCTCGGTTTTCTGGTGATTTTTAATATTTTTTTCCTCCCAACGGACACACCAGTATAATGCTTCTAACTAATTTGTCTTTTAGGATTTCATTGTGACAGTGGTCTTCTCATTCTTGTGGCTAGTGGGCTCATCTGCTTGGGCTAAAGGACTGTCAGATGTAAAGATTGCGACCGACCCAGACGAAGTGCTATTACTGATGTCCGCCTGCAAACAGCAGTCCAACAAATGCTTGCCCGTTCGCAGCCCTGTCATGTCCAGCCTCAACACTTCCGTCGTAAGTGACTTTGGTTACTGCTTTTCGCCGTCACCTTGCAAACGTATTTTCATCTCTTTTTTTACCCGTGTCTTGACCTGAGCCGGCTGCTGTAAAGCAGTTAGCTGAAAAGATTTAATTGGAAGTAGAGTCTTGCTGCGGGGACAGGCGGCGCGTGACTCGGGAGAGCTCCGTGCCGGGGGGCAGCGGCGGGGTGAGCGTGCGGGGTTGGGGCAGGGAGGGAGCAAAGCGTCTGTCCAAGTGCATTGCTTGGCCCGTCCGCTTTTAACGCGCTCGCTGCGACGCTTTTGAAAAGGGGCCTGTGCGCTCCTTTAGGAAGAAAAGGGTCTGTGCCTTACAGTTTCCTTTAAAAATCCTCAAAAAAACCCAATGTAAAATTGGTCTTCAGAATGTTTAAAAGAAATAATAAATTACTTTAGGCCAGCTGAGCAATTAATTTCTCTCTTTTTAAATATTTTCTTTTTTAAATTTTATCTTTCCACAGTTTCTTTAAACTAAATTACGTTTTCAAGAAAAAAAAAAAAAAATTTTGGCCTAAAACCTCAACTTTTTTCTTGGAAACAAAAAGGAAAACGGACACCCTGTGAGCTACGGCTAAGGGAGGTGAATTTGGGAATTTTCTCCAAGGCTGAGAAAATTTTCCAGCAGGTTTTGGGAGAAGGATGGACTGCGTGCAGGGTCCGTAACGTCAGGCTGGGCTGTGAGACCGCGGCTGCCGGGTGACGAGCTCCTCTTCTCCCCCACCTAGGTCTTTGGCTTCTTGAACTTTATCCTCTGGGCAGGCAACATTTGGTTTGTGTTTAAGGAGACGGGCTGGCATTCCTCGGGCCAGCGGCACCCTCCGGACGCCATGGAGAAGCAGTCCAGCAGCTACAACCAAGGGGGCTACAACCAAGACAGCTACGGGCCGGCGGGTGGCTACAACCAGCCGGGCTCCTACGGCCAGGTGGGTGAATACGGCCAGTCCCAGGGCTACGGCCAGAGCGGGCCGACCTCCTTCGCTAATCAAATCTAGGGTTCACGCAGCACGAGCTCTCGCATCCCTCACCTGTAGCGAGTTTAACAGGTCTCAAGTTTCAGTGGCGCCAGATTTTTAAGGGTTTTACATAAATTAATGCTACAACACGGTGTTTAGTGTCGATTGAAGATCTAAGCCTGCCTCCTGAGACGGATGGGAGGTGGCCAGCGGGCCGGAGTTGGCCTTTTTTTCCCTGCCTAGCCAGATACAGGGGATGTGCTCATCGCGGGTGGTGACCTGGAGTCGGTGTTGTAGTATGTACTGTAGAGATAACTTTATGGTAGTTTTGTATGTGTTAAGATGGTAGAAGCATTTTGTAGCCTCAAGTCTGTAGTATTTAACAAGCATAATATAATTGAATTTCCTTCTGCATTTTGGTGAAAAACGGAAGTGTTTTACTATTATTTCTACAGGTTAATCTGTATATCCATGCATGTAATATTGCACTTAAATTTTCAAAACTGCCTGTCTGTGACTCTTCAGAGCATTTGTTTCGGTTATACCTTTTTGTTTCAGAAGGTTTTACTATTATTTCAGTTAACCGCGTCACCCGTAATTTAGTGCATGGATAAGCAGTTTCATACTACCAAATGTCTGGACTGTGTAAACGGAACTTCTCAACTTCTGCCACTACATTTTGTTAAATGTATGTTTAAAAGAAGTATGCATCTTTTATATATTTTGCAGAGTTGAATATATGGCTTACCTGGGTTCTGAATGCTTTGTAACTAAAATGTTTTTCCTTGAAATGGCATTCAGTAGTATATATGGTACCTGACCGATGTTTATTCCATTTAACTCAGCTAAGTATTCATTCTAGAAATCACTATTTCTATGGATGTTTTGTGAATCTTTTAACGTGAGCTGTGGAAAATAAGGACCAAGTAACTGTGTTATATGTTTACAAAGGTATTTATTTAACTAAGATAACAGAGGTGCAGATATCAGTATATAAAACCACGTGAAAAAGCCCTGTCGCTTAATACAGCAAAACAGGAAAACCGCATGTATTGTAGTGACCTTACAAAGCATAAATATTCCTTTATACCCTCTTATAATAAGAAAACCTTTCCACCCGTGCTGTTTCGAGATCGTTAGATAGCCCTCTGTTCTGTCGCTGCTCTGAGCGCTAGCTTGGTGCTACTGGAGAATGTAACTGGATCGACCAAATAACCCAGGCTCGGAGGAAGTCACCCTAAAATAGCCAGAGGCAGACTTGCAGCCCGTTGGGGTTTCTCCCTGGGGAATTCAGCCCTTCCGCACTACAGCATATGGGGCACGGTGACACAAATGAAAGCCTGAAGCACAAGACACTAAGCGAAACTGATCATCTGCATTTCTAAATCAAAGTGTATCAGTATATAATCTTATTGTATGAGCTGTAATGTTGAAAGCATCCTAGCTTAAAACAGCTTAGTCTCTTCTATGATTGTTGTAACCAATTTATGGCTACTCGGTGGATGAATCTATATTGTGATATCTATTTGACCCTAATAAAGTTATTGCATACGATGCATCTTTTCAGAGTATCTTAATACTAAAATGTCATTGCAAATAACTGAGAAGAAAACTATTAAAGAGAAAGAACTATTCCTGTGCTGGACCTTATTGGTCATATTCTTACTGTTTTCCAACATTTTTATGAGGATTGTTTTAATGTACAGTGGAGTACGACACTTCTACAGACACTTGTCATTAAAGGTCAGTAACACAAGTTTAAAAAAAACAAATTAAAACTGTGCAATTTAATACCTGCCTGCCTCTTTCCCTCTCTTTCCACCTGTCAGTAGCCCAGTACTGTGCTAACTATCCCAGTTCTGAGGATTGCTGGACAAGCTGGAATATCTAAATGTCCTGGTATTCCAAACGGGAGCAAAACACAATTTTTTGAGTCAATGGAAAATTTCGTTTTGGCTTTCAGTTCTTGTGTTCCTTGGTTTTTCAAGTTTGGAAAAAGTTAGATATGGGCAAACCAGGAGAAAGTGAAATCCGTGTGTGGCAGGGATGGGGGTGGGAGGTACGCTCTTCATGCCCCCTCCCACATAGTCCTACTTCTCCTCTTTTTTTTTCTTTTTTTGAAAAAAAAATCCACTTTGTATTAGGTGATGAGGACTGTCCCAAGTTGGGTCGTCTAAGCCTCTCCACTAGAAATGCATAGAGTTTTTTGGGTCAGCTAACTTTCTCTTCGTCAGCTTTTCCACCTACATCAGCAGGGTCCCATTTCCAAACTTTTCTGTCCAATGCTGAGGGTTAGAAACTTGAGGTTTTGCTCCGGTTCATTCCTGCATTTCAAACAAGCTGAAATTCTCGTGTAACCGTGTGAGCACAGGAACTGCAGCTTTCAAACCCCGGGGAGTTCACACCCCCGGAGAAAGGGCAGTTTCTCCTACAAGATTGGGGACAGAATTAAGATTGTGACTTATTTCGGGTATTATTTGTGTAACTCCAAATCTAAGATTTTCTGGTGAAGGACAGAGCTGGTGGAAGAGTTGACAAAAATAGTGAGAGGCACATGTTTTCGGGACAGCCTTGCCTTTTGCTTTACCCCTTGGCCAGACATTCACAGGTACGTTAGCTCCTTGCTGCCGCGCAGAAGAGTTGAGCTGGTGGTTATCCTTTGGGGACTGTAGTCTTCACTGTGAATTGTGAAATGAAAAATCTCTTCACCTATAGCTTCTCAGGTTAATATAGTATGGCAGCAGCAAAAGTGAAAACAAAAATGATGCATGCGCTTGTCTGTGCTATATAAGAAAATGTATGAGTGTTTCCCCCGCGTTCCTCCGGATTCGAGTCTTATCACATCCTTTGGAAATTGTTGAGAAACTTGAAGTTTATTTGAACTGGGAATAGTGACTGTATAGCAAAGTGTTGAGCAGCAAGATGGAAAAGGCTGCATTCGATGCTTCCTGGGTTTAAGACAAATAGCTAAGTAAACTCGAGCATCCTCTGTGAAACTGCTGCTGGCAGACTGATTGCTTTCCTACTTCATCATTAGTGAGTATCTCTGCCAGTTAGTTAAATAACTAGGTCAGCCTGGGAAAAAACATGTTCCTTGATCTTCTGTGCTGTCCCTCCTGTTTTCCCATGTGTTTCTCTTTATAGCCCATTTCTCAGCTACCCGGCATGGGAGCGTATTTGCATTATCAAGTGCAGAGCTGTGGAGGAGAGGCAGGTACCTCTGCGAGTGTGTCAGCGGAGGTGGGACCACAGGACTTTCTCTCCAGGTGCCTCAGAGGCCAAGGAAGAGGTATGCTCACACGCTGGTTTTGGGTTTCCCCATTGCTCTTCACTGGGGAGGGGATGCACGTTGCAAAGCTGCAGCATCATCCCCTCCTGGAGAGGGTCTGGAGGGGGCAGGGAGCACCGCTGCGGCTACCCGGTGGCTCTGCAGCCTGCTTTGCTCCCTGCGCGGCACACCAAGGAGACGAGGAGGAATTTAGATGTAAATCCAGCCCACGGGGCTGTGCCCTTACTTGACAGGGTATATATTTACTGTGCCATACTTTCCTGATGACAGATTAAATCTCCTTAACCGTTGCCATCGAGCTGCCCGTAGCAGAGCCTCCGTGATGGCCAGGGCTTGGAGAAAGTTTGCTCTCCTGTTGCATGAATTCATATTGCAACTGCCTGACCTGATTGGGTTAATTATTTCCAATCCGTATATGCTCTCAATTTGAATGAGCGATTCAGGCTCTAGCCCTGAATTAATCTTGGCTGAAACTCCGATGTACTGATGAAAGAGGCAGTTGCATGCGACACGCACTGTGCCGGTCTATAGTCTGCTCCTGACAGTATGTCCAGAGTTTCACAGTTAATATTACAGACAGATAAAGAACTACCGAGTAAAGACTGCCATGTATTGTTTCATGCTTTTCTGAAAATTTTTTTCTCATATTATGCCATATCGTGTCATAAGCTTTAGTCCTCTGTCTACTAGTTTTAAGCCAGATTTGAGTCAAAATCTTTATATATGTGAATGGATGGGCTACTCAGCTTACGCTCTCCCTGACTTCACTATTCTTTTTCAGGATTTCTTTTTATTCCCTCCTTCTACTAAACCCACGAGCTTTTCCCCCTGGAGTTTTCTAACAGCAACAGCTATATCTGGTGCTGATTGTCCCATCATTCTTGAATACCATACATCCTCAGCAGGAAGATCTTAGCATTTTGGTGTGAAATCAGTTGAGCGGGGGGTGGGGAAGTCATCCCATTCATTGCATTGAGCTACCAGTTTTTCTCCTTAGATTTTTATTGTCGTGTCCTTCTTTAATAAGATTTGAGAGTTTTATGAATATAGCTGCCTTTTTAAAGTCTAAATGTCCTATAATAAAACATTTCTCAGGGGAAAAATTATTTGGTAATAGTATTTTCAGGCCTCCCTCTGAAGGTGAGTATCATACCGAAAATGTTGGGCTCATGCCTTAAGCGTTAGATTTTCAAAGAAACCGAGCGAGTTGGGTGCCTGCGCGCAGGGGCTCCCCGCAGGCGCTCTGCTCCCTGACAGCCCCCATGTGAGGCACAAGCGCATTTTGGCCCAAGTGCTGTACCACGTCTTGAAAAATGCCTGGACGTGAGATGACAAACCGTGTTGCCCCGTAGACAGACCAGTTCTAATACCTTCTCTTAAAACGGCGTTTTACCTGCTCTGTCTCAGCAATGGGATTCATAAATATTTTAATCGTTCGTGACCCCAGAGCTAAACTCCAGGCTGAGCTGGGTTATCTCCCGCGTGTGTATGGTAGGGGAGATGGGATGACCTGTGGGTGCCTCCCAGCCGGGGTCTCCCCCTCGCCCCGACCCCTGCGCAGAGCCGCCGGGCGTGAGCGTGCCCTGCGGGACCGCGGTCTGCGTCACCCGGAGGAGCGCTGGTTGCAGCATAACCATCAGGCACCGGTCGGCAAACTGCGCCCAGCACGACCGATGCAGATAAATATCGGAGCAGATTTCACCCTGAATGAAATCAAATTGACTATGAAGAGATATTTTTAAAAAGTCAATGGCCAAGAGGCAAGTCTGCCTGGGGCACCCAGGGCATCCCTTAGACCATCCCAGCACAGGTGGGAGCAGCAGCATGCACCCCAAAAGGCATGGTCACGGAGAAACTAACGGGTAGGAAACACACACTCTGTGATTTTGTTTATCCTCCACATTCTCCACATTTGGGCACCTCAATACAAGAGAGATATCGAGGTGCTGGAGCGAGTGCAGAGGAGGGCAACGAAGCTGGTGAAGGGCCTCGCAGACAAATGCTATGAAGAGCGGCTGAAGGAGCTGGGACTGGTTAGTTTGAGGAGGAGGAGGCTGAGGGGAGACCTCATCACTCTCTACAACTATTTGAAAGGGCACTGTAGAGAGGTTGGTGCTGGTCTCTTCTCACAGGTAATTAATGACAGAACAAGAGGGAATGGCTTCAAGCTCCAACAGGGTAGAGTTAGACTGAACATTAGGAAAGAATTTTTCACGGAAAGAGTGGTCGGGCATTGGAATAGACTGCCCAGGGAGGCGGTTGAGTCACCATCCCTGGATGTTGTTAAGAGACGTTTGGATGTGGTGTTGGGGGATATGGTGTAGGGGAGAACTTTGTAGAGTAGGGTAGATGGTGGGACTCGATGATCCCAGGGGTCTCTTCCAACCTAGACAAGTCTATGATTCTGTGATTCTCTACCTACTGGAATAAATGCAGGGGTTCAGTTTTCAGGCTGCTTAGCAGCACGCTGGCCTGGCTAAACCAGCTGCGGGTCAGCAGGAGCTGGTCTGGCTCTGCGGCCAGCGGGGGACAACAGCTATTAGCTAACTGGCATTTGTGCAAAGCAGACTGCGTGTTGCACGGCTCCGGATGCCCACCTATCATGGAAGATCAAAATGACCGTATTCTGGTCACAAAGACATCAAGCTGTTACCTCCCCGGCGTGCCCGCGCCTGCCCGCTGCTGCAGGGCCGCCTCTAAGGCAGCCAGGGCTCCGTCACGCACAAACCTTGCGCAACGTAAGGCTTCCTGAACTGCAGAAAGTACTTTAAAAAGGAGGGGAAAGCTCTGGGAAAATACCAAAAATGGAGACTGCGGCTTTTCGCAGTGGCAATTACTTTAAGTGAACTGCCTGTAAAGATTTCGCGGTTTTAAGTGTCGGGTTGCGTAATTTGTGCAGCCGATATTGTTAACGTGTCAAACGTGCTAAAAATTGACCGATAAGAGCACCTGGATATTTCAAAGGTAAATAGAGCGTACCAAAATAGACGCGGAGCAGATGGCCTGACTCCCCGCGCACCTCGCTGACCAGAATACGCGAGCAACGCACGCAGCCAAAATCTTGCTGTCTTCGAAGCCGATCATCTGCAAAGGCAAGGGTTATCCTCGTGCTACCCTTCTTCTGTTAGGCACTAACGCTCCTGCAGACGCTAATTAGTGTATCCTAGAGGGATAATGTACCCCAGGCTTGCTTGAACTTGTTACTACCCCAGCAAAGCAAATCACCTGTTCCGGAGCTCCGGCTCTCAAAAGTCGGTCAGATTAAAAAAACCTGCGAGCTGAAATCTGATCTACGGTGGAAAGAGCCCAAAACGCAGCGGGCTGGCTTTGCCAGCAGCTCGCGGCACTGCCTGTAGCTGATAAACATGCAACAGAGTCTGGTTCTCGCTCTCATTTCTACCTTGGACGCTAAGACCAAACGTTCCCCCTCTGCGGATTAGCTGGGATGTAAGGCTTTTCACGCCTCCTTGTATGGTTCAACAGATGTGAAAGGGAATTATCACTTCAACATGATATCAAGACTTTTTTTTTTTTTTTTTTTTAGCTGATGGCAGATTACTAAGCCTGAATTCTTGTTTAATTTTAGTGTGTTAATTGATGGGATAATGAGCATTGATTATATGTGTTTTGGCTGCGTCATTGCAATTACAGGCTCTGTTTTATTCATGAGCCAGTCCTAAAGAATGCACTAGAGATCTAAGACAGCTTAAACCTCTCGGAAAAAGGCTCTGAATTGTTTGAGTAATGACACTCTTAGATGGAAAATTAAAGGTTCTCTTTTCCCATGCTTTTTAAGATAATTAAAATCCAGGAACAGTAAGGTGGTGAACATCCTTATTCATTAGCCTTCAGTAATTTAGCTTCCACTAAATGAGGAAAACATTTTAATTCTCTAGGCCATCTGTTGCAGTCTCCTTTGCGTGTCCTGTTACATAAAGTCTCATCCTGGGTAGCTTTAACGTCGGTGTTGTATCCTTTCACCAGCAATGATGGGCTGGGTGAGGTAGCTGAAGTCACTACCTATTAACAGACCACCCTGGGATTAAAACGCCCGCTCGGTCTTTCAGGTCGAAGTTATCCTGCCCAGACACCTCTAGGCAAAGGAGCCGCAGAAAGGAGACCGTGCGCAGAGATAGGCAGCGGGACAAGCTGTGTGTTTTCTAATAGCGCTCTCCATGCCAATAAATAACAAAGTTCATCGGAGCCCTTCCAGTCTCCCTAATGTGCGACTGCTCTGCCATATGGCTCGGTGCTGCTTTCGGAAGCAGGCAGTATCCATTCGGGTGGATACCGAAGCGGAGGCTCCGTGCCGGATGCCGCTTTGCAAACGGTTCGGAGGAAGAACAGGGAATAAATATTAAAGCAGGAGCATGCTCACCGGGGATAAATGTTGCGTCAGAAATAGGGAAACGCTTGATTTCTGACTCCATCTATAGGAACAACTCGCTTTATAGCTCGGGGCAAGGTACGTTAGCCCACGTTAGAAAGGGTTCCCCTTAAAATGGTAATGCGTATAAGCTGAATGGATTCAGTGTCGCAGTTATTCCCGATGCAAAGTTACATCCCTACAGGTCTAAGAGGATTCAGGCTCCGTTAGTTTGGCTTGTTTCCGTCAAATTCTCACATAAAAAGAAAAGCCACACTGCTTGCCACCCCAGCAGCGCTGCCCTGCAGGGGCTGCTTCAGGCCGAGGTATTTGCCGGCGGGGTGATCACCAGGTGACACTTACGTTATTGATAGGGCACGGCTGCGAGCAGGCTGCTTTCACGGGGCAGAGCTTGAATTCACCTGTTTGCTACTGCTCGCGTTGCTTGGAGATCACAAACACCCCGGCCTCGGGATGTGCGGCTGCAGAGCGAGCGTCCCCGCCACGAAGCAGTACTCGCTCAATCAGCCAGCTCCTGCTTCCTCCAAAAAGAGCCCTCCGGCTGCAGCAGGCATGCCCAAGCGGTAAGTCAGCGCGTTCTTCTGTGCATCTCTGGTGACCTGCCATTTGTCTTGAAATTCATTATCCGGATGTATTTGTCTCTATCACAGGCAATCTCTTCCACTGTGTGTTGTCTGCTCTGTAATTAGTTTCCAGCACTTGAGCAAAAGTAAGCGGGCTTTAAGTTGTAACAGAGAGCAGGGATGTGCTGCTCACAGGTGCTGGAAATAAAAGCTATGTGTCTGCTCCAAACTGGGAGCGCTGGTGAGTGGGGGACGACAGACCATTCGGTACCTCTCTGGCGATGGGCTTAAAACTGAGAAACTTCCTGGAGCTCTTTCATGTTCTGAAGAAAATACTTGAAGTATATAGCAATGTATATAGCATATATATGCACAGTATATAGCATAGTATATAGCAAACACCCCTCTCTTAAAATTATTTAATAAGCACCTTATTAAAGGCTGCTTGTTTAGGTGAAGAATTAGGAGCTGTGTGATGTTGTGTGCTGCTCATAAAGGCCGTTTTCCTTTCCACTGGGAAGGACAGCCGCTCTCCCTTGGGAAGCCCTGAGTTCCCGGGGGATTAAATGGAACAGAAATGAGCAGGCCCACTCCTGGAGAAACTATATATACACACACAAGTCAGCAGGTGATAACTGTGCCTCTCCCTCTCTCCCCACCAGCACACCTATAGCCAAGCAGCTGGCGTCGATAAAAGGTAAGGGGACCCATTCGTTGTCCCTTGGGGGTCCAGGTCTTCCAAGGTGACAGCCTGAGTGCAGCAAACCCCGGTGGCGTAGCAGAGCTGCGGACACCCTGCAGACCCTCGACCGGTGCAAGACGAGAGGGTCTTGTAGGTCCCTGTGCAACATGCTCCAGCGTCGCCCCCCATCTCCTCTTCTGCTTGCCTTTCCCTTAAAAATCACAGCCCCCATCGTCTGCGGTGCCTGATGGTAACGGAGGGCTGTGAGCGTGCAGGCTTTGGCATGCGGCTCGGGAGTGGGGAGGATGAATACAGACAAATATCCCAGCTAAAATCCCAAGTATACGGTAATGTTGAAGTGCAGCACTGATGCTCAGACGCAAACATTTCTGCCCAGCCAGGCCTCCCAGATGGGCTGTGTCTTCCCTGATGCAGGATCCCGGGAGTCCAGACGCATCCAAAAGATGGCCAGCGTGGCCCGGCCCCGTGGTGCGGGAGGTCCTTGCTGGGTGCCCAAGGTGGGGGCAAACCGGACGGGTGTCACTCATCGCCTTGTCTTGCCGCTGCCGCGTGCCCCGGCTCCGACTGAAGGGTCCCTTTTGGGGGTGTTTCCGTGGGGCATGAGGCATGTTGCTGGCCCACTCCAAATAAAATCTGGGCCAGGTCCTCTGTGGGTATAAACAGTTTCAGTCTCATTAACTTTAATGAAACTACACAGATTTCCACCCACTCAGGACGGTTCTGACAGATTCCTTTCAATTATATCTCAAATGCCACTTTCTCTGATAGGCTGATGGCTTTCTCTTTTCCCCGCCACAGCTCTCGGAAAAGGCTCAGACCTCGAAAAAGCTCTCGCTACCGCGGCTCTGGTGTATAACAACTCCGCTGACGCCGAGGGCAAGCTCAGCAAAGCCGAAACCAAAAACCTGCTGCAAACCCAGTTTGGGGGTTTCATACGGGTGAGGGGGTTTGGGCGAGCGGGTGGTGGCGGGCGCTGCGGGTGCAGGAGCGGCGCCTCGGGCCCGTCCTGCGGCCGGGCGGGCGGCAGCCCACGGGGTAATCCCAAGTGACTTTAGTGATTCGGTACAAACACCTTCAGAGAATTGAGTTGCTTTATGTTGAGCCTGTGTCTCGCACAGGGCTAAAGGAGGGGGGGGGACACAGAGCAATAAACCACTGTTGACGTGCCCGCTTGCATTTTCGTTAACAAAGTAGGGCACTTGTAAAAAAAAAAAAAGCAAACCCAAACAAACAAAAAAAACCCTCAGACGATGACAAGAGACTGTATTCGTGAAGAGAAGAAACCCATTGCATTTAATGAGGTGTTTGGTAGTTCACCAGAGCACTGACCCAGCACCGGGAGAGCCATCCCAGTGCCGCAGAGCCACGTGCGCTGCGGTCACTGGTGGGGCCACTGGGAGAAAGGGAGCGGAAAGCACGTCTCCATCGTCGCCCACCCGGGGTGTCGGTGGCAGCCAGGTACGGTGAAAAACAGCTATATCGCCACTTGTGGCTGTAAACTTCCGGCAGATTTCCGCTCCCCCCCCCCCTTCCCGAAGTAAAAAACCCAAACCAAACAGTTTTATCAAGTGGTAGAAAAAACTATGTAGGACTAGTAAAAAGAGTTCAACTAAGTAAATGAGACAGGTGTTTAGGAGTGAAAACATTCTTGACAGTACTTTTGCTTCCAAGAATAACAGAATCACATGACTGGTTGGGGCGGGGGAATTGGTACCAGATTAGAAAGTAGGCACCTTATGGAAAAGGACTTGAAAATATCAATAGCCAATCACATTTGGAATCATGAGGTGGTTCGAAGATTATAAAACTAAAAAAAACCTCCTGGAACTCTTTCCTTTTTTCATTAGGAAAGATGAATAACAGACATGATACACAATTTTAATAAACCCTTCCGTTCCAACAGTCATGTCCAACAGGACAGAGAATAGCAGCTACTGAAGTTATGTCTATAAAATCAACGGTTTCTGAGACCTTCACAGCATATATTTGAGGACCTCTCTCGAGGTTAGGAGGGTGGGTTGGTTGGTTGGTTGGTTGGTTCCTCCCCACGGTTTAATCAAGGCACGGGACTCCATTTTTTTCCAGCAGTTACCAGCTAGATCATTATCACTGCCGGGTTTTCAGTCATGACTAGGTGTCTTTTAAAGGATGTCTTCTGGATTCAGGTGTAAACTTCGGGGACTCGTTGCTCTGTCTGACTGCAATAATATTTCTGTTTGAGTTTCTTGGGATACCTTTAGAAAAACTAATATGAATGTGGACATAAAAACCTGAATGGAAAGATAGAAAAATACATGAATTTTTACATAGGTGTCTGTCTCTTTTTTTTTCTTTTTTTTTTATGATGCAATAAAAAAGGAACTTCATGCTTAATCTTTTTTTTCATTTAAAATTCTCCATAGGGCCAAGAAAACAAACCAAAATACCAGGAAATAATTTCTTCCCTGGATGAGGAGCTGGAGAACAAAATTGATTTTGAAGATTTCATGATCTTGTTAGTCAGTCTCACTCTAATGTCTGACCTGCTGCAGGAGATCAAAAATGTGAAAACCACGAAATGATCAGTGCTTTAAAAGAAGAAATGGCTCGGCACTTTATAAGGAAAGCAGGAGTGAACCGCACACGGAGATAACAGCGAGTGCCTGGATACCCTGTGCTGGTGCCTTTTAAATGGAATAAAGTCTTGACCAAACCTGGCTGAACTCACTCCTCTGTAGAAACCATCCATGGAGTGAAATGTTGGTGCTCGGGGCTTTGTGTTCACTACGCACGTGCTTTGGGAGGGTGTGCTGACTGGCTCTCAGGAGGTCCCGAGGCCCCAACACCAGTTAGCAGCTGGGTGCAGCCCCCCAGCCCAGCTTAATGCCAGGGGAAGGTAGCCCGTGCTCTCCCAGACCGCTCCATCATCTCCCACACCATTGTGGGGAGACGATGGGGAGACCACGGCCAAGATGTGCAGCCCCATCTCCCTTCGGGGCAGCGGCACGCGTGGCACGGCCGGTCGGCTCCCCGGGGCTCTCCCAGTTACCCCAGGGTGATACAGCCCTGAGCAGAACCATACCAGTGATGGGTTTCACAATTGGCAGCGACCGCAAAATGTGTCGCAGCCTTCGGTAAATATTGACTTTAGTCTGCGTGGATTCCAACCCACCGTTAACCCTCCTGCAAGGAGCATTTATTTGTTCTTGTTTCCTCCTCCAGCTGACCTGTTCGTTGGGCGGTCACTCTGGCAGGAATTTCAAGTCCAGCGTTTGCAATGCATCTTCGGCAGCGCTGTGCTTGTGTGAGCGAAGGGATGACTTAGTTAAACGTGCCAGCCGGCTGAGTCTGTCGGTTCGTGAAACTGTGAAGAGCAGAAACCAGATAAGCTAAGAGGTGGTGCAGGCTGGGGCTGGGGGGCAAAAGAGTGGCCGATAAAGTGTTTGTATTGGAGCTGGGCGACACTGGCTGCCTACCCACCGCCTTGGTTAGCGCCGGAGCCGCGGTATTACATGCTCATCGTCCTGATCTTTGTTTTGATTCCTACCTATAAGGTCGTGGCTCAGAGCCAACATTTAGTCCGCTGTGACATCCCGTTGGGGCACAAGAAGCAGTTTCGGGCCCCAGGAACGGAATAGCCTCTGTAGGAATTTAATGAGCCTCTACCGAGAGAGTTACGATGAGTGAGCCAGCAAAACAGCTCAACCCTTTCCATTTTCTTTTCTTCCTTGGCTGGAAAGGAGAAGACAAGAAGGATTTAGCTTTGGTGCATAATTTTTTAAAGAGGAAGGGATCAAAACCTTTGGTGGTAAAAGAGGGAAATTAATGCCAGCTGAGTAACAAGATTTAACTCCTCGACATAAAAAGGCTCTTAGTGCTTCCAGAAGCTAAGAGGATGTTTTGTAGCGGATTTTGTTGCAAAGGAAAGACATACTGCAGTAGGAGGCCAGCAGCCAGTTGTTTTGAGAGGGAAGGTCTGTGTCTCTGTGCAGTGTGGGATGGAGCTGAAAGAAGTGCAAATGGATGCGGTGGGTTTTGAAATGAAGCTCAGCAGGTAGGATGCTGCTCCGTGGGGTTTGAACCTCAGCCAGGACCTCATCTGGCAGCCTCATCCATGCTTCATATTGATAATGTGTCCCTAGTGTTGCTCAGCCTCTTCCCCCACCCCCTTGGGTTTTGGCCAGGTAGAGGATCTGTGAAAGCTTAAAAAATCAGCTCGTGCTCCTTTTCTGGGGTAGAAAGATGGATTAAATGTGAGATTCCCTAGAAGGCTTTCCCATTACCGGAGTAAAGAAAACATGGCACAGCCCTGAAAAGCTTGTTTGGGAGCCAGTGGTGACTCTGAAAGCATAAATTTCCTAATATACCTCTGTTAGAACAAAAAGCTGAAAGGAACAATATCGTAAAGCCAATTAAGAAAGAGTTCTTTGAAATCGCTGAGGCCCTAACACAGTTTCTGTTATTGCTGAAATGCTTCTTAATCTTGCATGACTTGAATTAATGACTTAAGAGCCTTTTATCAGATCAATTCACTTTGTCATCTCGTCCTACCCAAACCCTTTGTATTCTACTGCAGCGCGTTGTGAGCCAGCGCCCCGAGTCCCTGGCTTCGATCAAAAGCTTGTGCTAAGCGCAGTAAAAATCCAAAGCAAGAAGCAATTGCTGAACAACTCAATAGCAAAGTTATTCAAAGGGTAGGGAAGGAATCAGAGGCACAGAAAAGACCAAGTGCCTGCACGCGTCGCAGGGCTGGAACTGGATGCCGGTCTACGCTGGGCTTGTCGCGCGGAAGACCATGGCTTCCCGAGAGGCACCGTGCTGGCTGCGGCAAGAGTTTCTGAACAAAGTGAATGGGGTGTGCAAGGCTTGATCTGCATCAGTCCTTGAAAGTCCCGCCTGATGCTCAAAAGCAGAAGGACGCTCTTGGAAGAGCCCCAGCATCTTCTTATAGGCAGGAGTGGGCAGAAGTTTGCAGCTTGGCTGTGGAAGATGCTCTTTTATTAGCTCAGACTATTTGTGGCTGCCCTGAGCACTCTCAGCTAACGGCTTTGAAGCTGATCTGGCGTAGACAGCGTGTCTGGCTGCATCCTTGGGGAGCTGGCTAAAAGCTCGCTTAAAAGGCTACTGTTGTGCTTTATTTTGTTCCTAGCTTGCTCCTATTGGAAGCGATGGGAGTTCGTCATTGATTTCTCATAGCAGAGCCCACGCAAGTGCTACGGAGTTGAGCAGGCGGCCAAATTGATGAAACCTGCAGGCTCCTCTGCCTCAGCAAGTGTGAACACCGTGTCAGTGGCTGATACCCCCTAGAAGTGAAGGCAGCACGGAGCGCAGCTAGTCAAAACCTGACCTCTGTGGGCTTGGGGCTGAGTTGGGATTTGTGCAGCTACACTGTCCAGGTGTGGACAGCCACCCTGGGAGGCTCTGCAGACTTTAGACCAAAGTTTAAAGTTCTGTTCTGAAAAGTCTGAGTCATCTCTGCAAGTTACGTGAGCTTTCAAGTGACTGCCAGAGGAGAAACGGGGGTCAGGGAGAGCTTCAGCCTCAGATCTTCAGCTTCCACTTCCAAATATCAGCTCAGGAAGGCAGGTTCCTTCTCTCACTTTAATTAGCACACCTCCAGCTTCTCCCCATAACTTCTTCTTATCTGGCCTTAACTCTATTGCCTGCTGGACTCGGAAGGTTTTGAAAATCTGGCTTTAGGCTAGTCTCTGAGGTGCTCTCCCAGATCCCAGGGGAGCATCCAGCCCGCAGACTGTCCGGGGGTGAGTCACGGCGGAGTTTTGCACGTCGACCTTCCTGTCAGGAGCCCGGGGCCACACGCACTGCACGTGCAATTTTTGCATAAATCTTTCAGGAAAGAGAAATAAGCCCCCCAACTCTCTCGCTGTTATTGCACCTTCAGGAAGACCTCCTGCCTGGGGCAGCACCGGCGCCTGGCTGCTGAGGAAACCTTGTGGTCTGAGAGACGTTTTGCCTATCTCTTCTCTCAAAGTAATTGGTGCGTTACTTTTTAATGTAAAATAAAATTTGCCTTTGTCGCACACACTTTGCAAGTATGTGTGTGACGCACAGCCCCACCTCAGTACTTCCACGCGTTGTGGCCCGTGACAGCTTCCCAGCAGCTGCTTCCTACGTCCACTCAAGTGGTTATTGCAGCAAGTCACCTTGCAGCGAGAGGTGGAGCTTTGCGTCATAGTCCACCAAGGCAGCAGTTAAATTGTGTCTTCATGGTAGGAAAGCCTTCTTCGGGAGTGTTGGGATGACTCAGAAAGATGCTACGTAGTGCATCCCCTTCGGAGCTCACTACAGAGCAGATGAAAAGCTTTATCCCAGAATTATGTTCTCTCCAAAGTGGGATAGTTTGTGAGCCACAAAGGAGCACTCTGAAACGCCTCCTGGAAAAAAAGAAAATCTCTTTGTTTCAAGCTCAGTCGGGGAAGCTAGATAAAGAAGAGATGGTGGGTTTATGGCTTTCTGAACTGACAGCTTTTAATTCCTGCACTGACTTTTACTGCAGTCAGTGGTTTACAAGGTTTCCGGTGAAGCTGTGTCTTCTCTCCTCACTTTGTTCATCTGTTGTTCCCTCACCCCGCAAGTGTTTATAGCCCCGGTTCTGAGTCCTCCTCCAGCAAAGGTAAACAGCAAATGATGTTCGGCAGCCAGATATATCAGGCTGTCTCTCTAGTCCCCAACCGCACAAAACAGCCATTAGACATAGATAGATTCAGAGCCACGGGACTTAGCTTTTATTCATTGTTATTGTAGGAGTGAGCTTATGCCATGCATAGCCATAACGAGAGTCAGTCCCAGCATCCAGCACGTACAGAGGAGGTGAAACCGTGATCCCCCAAACTGAACATAAAGAAACTCATGAGATCAGCCCAAGCCCAGCACCGGGCATCTGTAGCAGAGGCTGGTTGTTCATATCTGGAGTAGCGCCTCAGTCATTGTTCCTCCCATTCAAAGGTCCAATTTGGAAACAGCCAATTTGGAAAGGATTTCCTGTGCAGAGAATCATGGGTGGTGCTTGGTTCCTCCGGGGCAAAACGCAAATTGGGTTTTATAGCGCGTGACCATGTAATGGCTTGCCAAAGAACCATTGAGTCTCAAACAGGACCTAGGGTACCTGAGGCCCCCGGGCAGGCGGGAACCTCCACTGCCTGAGCTGTCCCCCCACGCGATGGCTCCTCACGTGATGGCAGCACAAGCTCCAGCCCTTTGCAGGGTTGGGTGTCACCTTCACATTTCTGACACCCACAGTGCAATCCCTGGAGCCGAGGGACAAATTTGCACTTGTGATCTCCTCTTTGTTTGATTCCCCTTGCCATGATACAGCGTTCTTGGTTGCTACCTGCTGTATCTTGATGTCTGGAGAAACACAAACCACAGCTCACGCTCCTGTGAAGCTGCTTCTGGAATCAATGAAAGGCCAGGACCTCTCGGGTGGAGGGAAGCAGCTCCTCCAGTGGGCATGTTTCTAACCCTCCAGGAAAACCGGCGGCCCAAACAGATGCAGAAGTTCATCAGTGGGCAAAATCAAGCCCCTGCCTGTCCTGAGATGATCAATAAATGACATACAGGATACCAGGAGCTCTGCCACCCTCGCAACCTCCTGCAGGCAGCAGCTAGTTGGCCTCCGGGCCCTCTAGCATCGCTGGAGCAAGGGAGAACAGGCGTCATGGGAAGCGATCTTTGGTGAAAGCCTTGCCTTGCTGCATGTGATTACCGCATGGCTTGTTAAGTGTTAGCCGATGTTTCAAAATGAAATCTGAACTCTCTGGAAAGGCAGCTAAAGCTAGGACAACTCCTTGGCTGGATAAATTGATGTATGCTGGGTCTCTGCTTGGGTTTGAAAAACAAAGCTGGCTAGTACTGGGAACAGTCCAAGTATTCTTACAGGGGGGACAAGTAGAAAGATCTACAACCCAAATCCAAGACCTTTCCTTCTCCTCCAGCGGTGGTCCAGAGAGCCCTCCCACCATTTCTTTGGCTCCTTTTCCCAGGAACGAGAAAGAGATTTCCCAGGCGTCAGGCATGAGATTGGTTTACTTTGACACCTGGGGCCGTTGGAGGAAGCCTGCAGGCAAATGTTGACCCGTTTCCCACATCTGCTGGTGGATTTTTCTTGATCTAATTGTTCTGCCTCCATCTCTACGTGACGCTCTGTCGGGGTTTGTTTGGAGACAACATGTACTAGTAGAGATATCCGGGTTAAGCATTGTATGACAGAGTTTGCTTGTCTAAAGCTGGCAGGGGCAAAAAAACACATTGGGAACAGAAGTCCAACAGGTAAAAATCCTTTTTCCTTGGGCACTGTAGCTGGTGTCACAGTTTCCCTGGGTTTATACTCCACTATGTGGATTTTGTAGGGTTTTGCCTAATTAATTAATGAAAACAATTTGCAAAATTACCTTCTTATTAAACTGATCTCACTACGGAAATAAGGCTGATTATTTCCTTGACAAACTTTAATTAAGCAGCTACAACAAACTGTAATAAAGAGCACAAATTAAAACCAGATCATACCAGACGTGGCTTTGTCAAATGTTGTGTTAATACTGGGCAACATACACAATGATTAAATGATACAGAAAAGCTCTTTTTTTCTCTTCTGGTGAAAATCTATCCTATTCCCAGAGGAAGAAGAGTTTATATAAAAACACCACATTAATAACCAACACATCAGTGAGCGTTTATCAGTAGCGTCTTTCTAACAGCAGCTCTTAACTTGCACGTTCTGCAAGACTCAGCCATTTCAGTGCTTTTTAATGCCTTCTCTAAATTTACGCTGGTAGTACACATGACCCAAGGTTATTGCAAAGCCTCTGAGAAAGAGAAAAGCTTTATCACCTGCACCATACACTCCTCAATTTGTCTTTCCTCTTCTGGCTTTTTAGTGCTTGGACTCAGCTCAGCTGAAAACAGAACACAATTTGAGAGCAATTTGCATAAGAATTGTAAGCGGAGGCCCACACAAATTAGGCATTAATTAAGGAGCACCTAAAGCTTTCTGCTGAATGCATCCCGAGGTGAGGCAGCGCCGGGAGCGCTCGAGTCTATGCGAGGGAAAGGGTGGGGTAAGCACATCAAATAAAAGAGCAACGCTCAATTCTTCTCTGATATTTATTCGCACCTTTGAGGCCAGAGGAGAACGCAGACTTTTTGCCCCCGTTAGAGGCTGGTGAGCGCTGCCCCTGTAGCAGAGCTGAGTTGAAAGGAAAGCTCTTCCGCGCTCATCTGAATTCATCCGGCAAACCGCAGGCTGTCCCGAGCCTGGGGCGCCGCTTGAGGGGCAGTGGTACTGCAGAGCCCCCGGGGAGGGAGAGGTTGCCCCAGCCCCGCGGCCGGGGCAGCGCGTGGGTGCGAAGCGGGGCTGGGGGGGTTGGGGGGGGTGTGCTTGAGGTCTGGGGTGTGGGTGACATGCTGATGTCCCAGGATGGACAGGCAGTGCCTCAGAGATGCGGTGGAGGAGGGGCGTCTCTTCTGCCTGATGCAGGGTCGGGGGGGGGTGGGGGGGGGGAGGTTTACCTCCTCTGTGGGAGTAAATCTATATATCTCCTGATATAACAGGAGAGCGGAATTTGAACCTGAAGGAAGCTCAAGATTGAGCCTGGAGACTTTTGAAATCTGAAGTGACAAGTTTTCTTTTGATGTTGGATGGGTACATCTAACCGGGTGGAAAAGGCCTCTTAAGGAAACTGGCTTTTAACTTTACTGGGTGACAGCGGTGCTCTGGATGTGCCTGCTGCCCTCCAGAGCTGTTATAGCCACAATCTTCAAAAGAGAACATTCTGGGTCTGGTTCTTTCCTTCCTTCTAGCCCAGAAAAATGTTTAGCAGCTCTTCCTTAGGCATTTAACTGGGAGCTTGCAGCTGCTGAGTGTTTCAAATCAGCTCAGAAATTCTGATAAAGGGAAAACCCCCTTCTTCTGCAGAGCCCTTGGGAGAGAAGTTGGGGCGCTGGACTTCCCAGGCTGAGCAGATGGGAGAGCTGTTTTGGGCTGCCTTACAGGTATGTAAAATGTCTCCTTGCGTCAGAGATTTATTAATCTACAAGAAAACAAATGTTGGTATTGATCAGAGTGGGGAGTCTGGTGTGTCCTTGACGTGACTCAGTTGCGAAGCTGTCTTGAGCACAAAGCTTGCATCCCGGTAGCTTTAGGAAGATCCAGTCTGGCCTCGCTGCTGCTTTTTGGAAGCACTGAGAGCTTAGGAAAGGCAGGACTGTCCCCTTGAGCTGGAAGCCACGTGAGCCATCTGTGTGCTCTCCTGCAACCTGGGAGCAGTTTGCTCTTGACAGTTATTTCATAACAAG
Source organism: Vanellus vanellus (assembly GCF_965231255.1). NCBI lineage: Eukaryota > Metazoa > Chordata > Aves > Charadriiformes > Charadriidae > Vanellus > Vanellus vanellus. Next base: position 2,291,212 of record NC_138914.1, read on the forward strand.
ACTCCTGGCTAGATGTGTGCATCCGAATGGGTGCTGTGAGCTAACGGGGTCAACAGGTAATTTAAGATCAATTGAAGCACCCGATAAGTTTGTTAATATACTAGAGCCTGAATTATTAGCTAATAAATAAATGAATTGAAACTGTTAGCTTTTTTACCTCCATGGTACAAATTGCTGTGACATCTCAGGTCTTTGTAATGTCTCATAAAAACACACGTTGCCCTTTACGGGATCTTCTGGAAACTGTCGCTCTGGGCAGAGAGTGGCTGTCCTGGTCGCCTGCCTGACCCGCGGTGTGGCTGGGATGGGAAGTGGCTGACGCAGCCCGACTGTGCCTGCTTCCCCAGGGGAGAACAGGGGGGTTTGGCTGCTGGGACCGTAGTGGAGCCCGGGCTCGGGGTTTGGCACTTGGTTCGCTCTGAAGGCACGCGTTGAACTTGCTGTGAAGGTGCTTCTGCTGCCGTTGCTCCCCAGAGCCCCGCATGCTGCTAGGTTGCATTCGGTACTGCTAACTGCCTCCCTCCACAGCTGCCCTGCGAGAGAGACTGGTGCCCGGTACCCGGGGAAAGACTGTAGGAAAGGGGGTGGCCATTAGCTTATAGATATTTGGGGGGGGGGTATACATATATATATGTGTGCTAAAAAGAATGCATAATATAATTTGGCCTATGTATACACAAGCAATAATATATATGCAATGTGTATAATATATAGCTATTAATATATTAGCCATACATAAAATATCTCTCTGCGCGTATACATATATAAAATCTTCTCCAGTTTTCACTACTGTGAGTTATCTCGCCTACGAACGTTCGCTTGCTTCCAAATGACTTTCCAGGCCACTTAGGACCACAGTGAGCAGTACAGATCCCTGAGCACCTCCCCGCTCTGTGGAAAGACTGGGGCTTATCCCTACCCATGCGGGTTCTGTATCCCTCTAGTTATTAATGTATTAAAGGATCTTCCCTCTCATGCTGTGACATCCGAGCAGCTCTAAGTGCCTTGGAGAGGGGCTTTGTCAAATGCCGCTGAATGGAGTAGGCCATCGCTCTGCTGGTCGCTGCTCCTCGCGGGCGCGATGTGCTGTCGCTGCTGCTCTTGACAAGGTTTGGCAGGTACTGAAGCTAACAGGTCCGCGTGCCCCCACCCCTATCTCGGGGCTCTCTTTTAAAACCTGGTATCACATTTGTCATTTCTCATGTCTCTGGTATTGATGTTAACAAGAGAGGGGTTGTCCACCACCGGCAGTTGTGGCTAACATCTGTGGCTTGAGATCTTCAAAAAACACTTTTTTTTTTTTTTTTTTTCCTCCTGTGAGCTGAAGACTAATTTATTGGCAGTAAGAGTGTAGAGAGTACAAAGTCAGCCTTTCTTGTAGCTTAATATCTCTCTTCTTCTCTTTTTCCCTGCCAGTCAGCATCTGAAAGATGCCAAGTATTTCACAAAGGTTTGGGTTTTTCCTGGCATGGGCTGCTTTTTTTTTTTTTTTTTTTTTTTTTTTTTTTTTAAATCTGATTGTTCAGAAAATCCTCCGCTTTAATATAGCCCATTAGTTTATAGGGAGATGGCAGAGGAAGGGGGGCCGTGACGATAGCAGAGTATTGCTCATTTGCCATTTTGTCTGTAATGCGCTGCTGTGTTGTAACTGCATCTCGCTGAAGGTAATTATCACAGAAAAGCCATCGATTTTTCTCGAGAGACCCCCTTTCACAGGTGTGTGCGGTGGGAGCCAAATGCCAGGTCCCACATGATGTGTGCTCAAGTGAGCTCTGAGACACTGCTCCGAAATCAGGTGTCTCAATTATTCATTAGTTAATGGTTTCTTGGAGGCATAAGGAAGGCTGGGACTTGGGAGCCTGCCTACAAATACAAGACCAAAACCTCGAAGGGTTTATGTTATTTACAATAACAGGGGTCCTGGTGATGCTCCGTGTGAACCTGGTTTCCAGGCGGGGCACAACCCTAAATCCTCCCCTATGGTGAGCGGACTGACTCAAGGAGCAGCCGATACACCCCCAGCCAGCTGAACCCCCCAAACCTCACCCAATGGGGTGAGGAAGGGTGAGCAGGGACTCCCTGGGAGGCAACCTTCCCGGGGCTGCCATGCTGCTGGTGGAGCTCTAGGAGACAGACTGGTGACAAACGGTGCCTGTACTGGGCTAACTGGAGTCACTCACACAGAGATGTACAGCACAACACCACGTATTCTCCTTAAATGTGTGTCAGCCCAGCCATATCCCAGCTCCCAGTGCCCTGCTCATAGGCGCTTGCCTGCGTTAATAGTGCAAGCCACAAAACGACCCTGACGAGAGAGGACTCCAGGGAGACCTCATAGCAGCTTTCCAGTACCTGAAGGGCACCTACAAGAAAGCTGGAGAGAGAATTTTTACAAGGGCTTGTCCTGATAGGATGAGGGGTAATGGATTCAAACTGGAAGAGGGGAGAGTTAGATGAGATTTTAGGAAGAAGTTTTTCCCTGTGCGGGCGGTGAGCCCCTGGCGCAGGGTGCCCTGAGAAGCTGTGGCTGCCCCATCCCTGGAGGTGTTCAAGGCCAGGCTGGATGTGGCCTTGGGCAACCTGGGCTGGGGGGAGGTGTCCCTGCCCAGGGCTGGAGAGGTGGAACGAGATCATCTTTAAGGTCCCATTCTATGATTCCATGATTAACCGTATCATCACATCTCCTTTCACCACTGCACTGAGCCCTCTCCTTCCATACACTTCAGGACGTACGTGCCCAGCTCCTGGCTGTTTGTGCTCCTTGTGCCGAGGGAGCCTTCCTGACTGCCCTCCACCCAGACTTTGGCCCAGGGACTCTGTCATGTGCCTGCTGTGCCGCAGGGTGTGGGCACTGTTGGCCAAAGTATAGAAAACAAAAGTGCATGGAATATTTAACAAGCCTTTTTTTCCCAACAAGTTTTCTCTGCTTTACTGCAGGGCTCTTAATTTGATGAATTAATGTAAGATGTGCTAATGTACCAGCACAGACAGCAGGCACAGGTCTGTCTTCTGATCCCGGACACAACAGTTTTCAACCGCGCTGCTGAGCATGGTGTGTGCTGATGCCACTAGAAATTGCCATAAAGATAACGGCAGTGTCTGTGCTTGCCTCGGAGGAAGATGCTCGTGGCTTTTCAGTTCTCTTCTCCCTCTGTGACAGGACTGAGCAACCGCCTTTGCGAGGCAGGAGCGGGCTGGTGGGAATCTGCTCCCGAGTGAAGGGGGCAGTGGTGCCTCCCACCAGCAGGTACAGCCTGCGACCCCAGCGTGGGTCCCTGGCTCTCCGCAGGGCTCTTCTGTTCCTGAAGACATCACGGGGGTGTTTTTGTGTGTCTGTAGCTCGGTGCAGTACAGTCTGTGCAGTGCATTTGGTTAAAAGCATAGCTAAAAAAGGCTCAGACCATCTCTGACTCCATCACAGAGCCACCGTTGGGCCAGAAGTGACAGATGCAGAGCTATTTTGCTCCAGCTGTACCTTTTCTGGTCTGGTTGTTTTTTAATCCGTGCATTATGAGTCCTTGGGCAGTGACAGGTTTCCCTTAAAGGTGTGGAGGCTGAGCCCCATCCTGGAGCCTGCTGAGGGCCGTGATCCTCCTGCCCTGGTTGCCCAACAAGTGCATCTTCCCTCCTGCAAGGTCCTGCAGCGAGCAGCTGGGGCTCGCCAGTGGTGGAGCTCGAGGAAAGAAGCTCCCAGCTCCTACGTCTGCGATTCAACCCCAGGGAAAGGTCTAGACTTGAAGGCAAGGCAGGGAGCCCTGTGCTCCTGGTGCTGGGCTCGGGAGCGCGGGGGGGTGGGGGGAGCTGCTGCCTTGGTGCTGATGTACTTGAACAGGTCGCTCATTGGCTTCAGCTTTCCATGCGTAACCTATATAGAGGTCTGTTGCTGGGATAAAGAAGCTCTTGTTGTGCTTCTAGAAGTAGGTGTCGTGCGGTCACTGTGCCCGGTGATGTGTTGGCACGTTCGCAGCATACAATAACAATCGCGCTTTGCATATTGAGAGGCAACTTTTCAACTTCGTTGTCTGCTTGAACTTGCCCACAGCAGGTTCTCAAACGATGCATATTGAAATGGAGCCACCTCGAGGTACCTGTGCCTAGAGAGAGACCCCCAACCAGAGAGGACAAGATTGCCCTGTCGCTATTTTGAAAGATAAATGACCTGACAGCGAGCGGCTGTCTGCTCGCACGAGGAGCTTTTAGTCATTTGGCATAAAGCAGAATATCTAAACCATGAAGGTGTGTGGGCTTTGCAGCGCATAAATAAGTTACAAATTAGGGATTCTGAGTGGCTGCTCGCCCCTTGTGTGCTGTGCTCCGAGTGATTACTGTTCTCCTCTTTGTCTAATCAAAGATCCTCAGCTCAGAGCAGGTTTCTAATTTAAACACTCGAGTATAACATATCTCGCTAAATTAAATAACCTTTACCCAGACAAATCATTGCAGAAATCTGTGTCTCATGCACAACAGATTCTACCCCCACCTTATAGATGACTTTTTCCTTGTCTCTGTGATACAGCTTCTTCTGAAGGGTAAATGATTCCTAATATAAACACGAATAATCTAGGCTTCACAGTATTGTATCTTCATTTTAAGACATCTACTAGAAAATGCAGAAAGCACCCTGTAACTTTAGACGCGCTGGCTCGGTTTATAGGGTCTCAGGCTCCCCGAGCTAAAAACGGAGTTACTTTGGGACGGGATTTGCAATAGGACAGCTTTCCATGGGGGCCTCAAACCCCCGGCACCCGGTATGTCTTGCAGCTTCTCTCTGTATTGCAACGCAGGAGTAACCGTCTAAATAAAGCGCGCGTGCAAACACCACAGCCCTGCTCCATAAAGGAGCCCTCCCTGTATAAACACACCTTTACGTAAATAATTAGTAGGAAAATTAAGGTGGTCATCGACACAGAAAGTACCACTAAAGACTTAACGGCGCGTACATCCTTCCTACGCTGCCGCTGGGTCTCCGCTTTTGGCAGCGCTGTCTGCAGGGATGAACGCAGATTTTAAGCCTGTCTGGTGGAGAAGCTGTGCTACAGCGGGCTCTGCTCCGCATTGGAGATGACTTTGGCTCTGTAGACAGTAACAGGCAGATATGTAAGGTACCCGAGGCCCACGAAAGCCTATAAATACTGGCTCCTGTGCCTGACCCAGTGAAAGAGGGAGCGTGCCGTGCTTGACAAACGGTGTCACCTGGCCAAGGGTACATCCCGGGGCTGAGGGATGCAAAGGGAGCGTCCTTGTAAGTAGAGGGAGACACTTAATACGGCTGCATGTGTGCCGGGGGAGCAGGTTGCCCTTGCCTATGTAGTGGGTGAAGTGAATTAACTTAGAGCCCGACAGAAGGGCGCGTTTGGGCTCTAACTCTCAAAAAGGGCGGCTCTGTAGGGTTTCTTCTTCCCTCTGCTGGAGGCCGAGACATCTCAATCGGCTGTAAAGCAGCTGCTGGGCCGCTGCAAGGCGCGGACGAGCACGTTAAGGCGCAGCCGGTGGAAGTTGGCTGGACGTGCTGAGCTGGGAGCTGCGGCCGCTCCATACCTGCCTGGGATGTACTGCAGCAGCCGTGGGAACGGGTGCGGGGAGCGGGCCACAAGCACTGCGTTTCTTCGCCAATAAGCTGTTTCCGCCGGTAAATTGGAGCTAGATGTGTGTGTACAAGCATTTAGAGTTGCAAACGCGGGCTTTTGGCTCAAGCTTGAAGCTGTGCAGACATACCCTCGCGCTGCCTTGATTCTGTTCATGCCTCGATGCTTGCTGCAGCCAGAAGATAGATTTTTATAGGTGGCAGTTATCAGTTAACTGGATTATCCTAAAAGGATAGTGAAGCAGATTTTTATACGCACGAAAATATTCAAATATATGGTTTTAAAAGATCCATGAAATTATGGCTTAAAAGGGATTCTTGGGCCGGGGTTACGGCAGATGGGACCTTCTGGAACCCTGTGTGGAAGGGGTCAGCCCTGTGCTTTGCTCGTGGAGCACTTCTGAACCAGTTCTGGCTTTTATGGAGCTCAGCCACTTATCATTGTGGGAAGAGTTACATCTTCTGCTCTGCCAGTTTTTTGGCCAGGTTTCCCTATTCCTAGTGGTGCTGTCTTGCCAGTTCTGCCAGGCACGGGGATGGTGGTTGGCAAAACCGCTCTGTGCCTGCCCGGCTTTGTTGTGGGTAAAGCCCTGCGGGCAGCCGGGGAGCATGTACAGAGGAGCTGGGCTTTCCTTCAGGGATGATGGAAGAGTTCGAGGGCACCTGTGTTAAGAAACACCCGTATTTCATGTACAGTTCATCACAGACCAGGGCCAGTCTGGTTTTATCTATGATTTGATAATCTTTCCATCTGTTGTCTTACCCACGTGTGCACAAAGCTGGGGGGGAGCCTTCGGCGTGTGCATGCCTCGGCCCCTGGCAAGGAGCGGGATCGTTACAGCAGCTCCGTGGTCTCAAGAAATGCCATCCATCAGTGGGGTGGCAGCAGCAATCGATGTGGAGCTGACACAGTCAGGTGATGAGCCGCAAATTAGATCTCCTTCTCAATAAGCAGTTCATTTACAAAGCATTTTCAGGGTTTGTGTTTTGGTTGGGTTTTGTTTTTTGGTTTTGTTTTTTTTTTTTTTGTCTGAGTGATCAACAACTCATCACTTATGGATGTGTATCCATCAGACTGGAATTGTTCCTGCCGTCTGGTTTTGATCTAAACCATGCGCTGATGAATGAGAGAAATATTTTTAAGGACAAGAGGATGGTGGATGCCATATTTTTGGTGTAAACTTTGAATAAGGAGGCATGTGCTAAAACTCATGGAAATTTTGTGAGCATCTCAGAAATGCCAATCTTTCCTTGGCATGTGAATAATCCTTAATAATGAATAAAGCTGTTGATGTCCCAAAACAAATGTGAAGCAATAGTTTGCCAAAGGAGCAGATGCTGTGTTGCATCCCATTGTATGGCGAAAACTCCCAGCAATGGCTTCTCAGCAAAAATTTTGTTTTTTCCGCTAAGTGATGCTTCCCGGAGTTGTTTCATTCTGCAAACTTCTAACTCCTCAGTGAAAACCAGAAAGCACTAGAAGTAAGATGGTATTTTATGGCTGTGAAATGAAAATGTTCTGATATCTTTTGGGGCTTTTTTAGAGGGGAAACAATCTTTTTATTTAGCTTCCTTTAGTCATTAAATGCCTTTCAATTGCAACTTAGGTTTCTTCTTTAAATTTTTCCTTTGCTCTTTCCATTCCACCCCCCATCAACATTATTGTAGGAGAAAGCTGCATTTTAGTGCAAAATTGCCCTGGGAAATACTCCACCTGGTCATTCCTGTTCCTGTTGCCCGGGATCAGGTGGTGAAACCCGTCCAGGTGTGTTGAGCAGTAACAGATCAACCTTTGGAGCCCACTGGCCGTGCCAAACTGTCCCCTGTGAGCCTGGTCATGGTTTAACCTTCCAACCTGCCGCCTTCCCTGGGCAAGTCCACCACCACCACTGCTGTTGTAAACTTCTTGAGCGGAGGTGTAACCTGCTTTGTTTGCTGTCGCAGTGGGAGCAAGGGGCTGCTGTTCTAGCATGGCAACGCTTTATGGTCACTTTGCAACGGTATAAGCGAAATAAGCTCCCATGACAGCTGATCACCCGTGCAAAGCAGCATCAAAAGGAAATCACTACTCATTTTTTGCACTGGCTAATATTGTGTTGGTCAGTCTGCATCCCAGCCTTGTCTCCACTTTACACGCGAAGGCTACAGCCTGTGGGCAGAGATTGGAGCGTGCAACACAAGTGCATTTAGTGTAATAGGCTGGTTGAGATTAGCCCGGTCCACGCACGGTGCTGGCGGCTGGGCTATGACACCCCTTAATCCCAACCAGGCAGTTTGGGGTCTGCGTCCGCTTTGCTTCTGAAAGCATGTTGTGGAAGAGGTGGGGAGCGCCCGCGTCGCCTGGCTGGGCTGCCCTGGTCAACCCAGCCCCGGCTCTTTGCTGTGAGCCGATTCACACTGGCTGTTTCTCGGATGTTGAATCGCACCCGTGGGCTTGGCAATAGCTGCGTGGTTTTCAACCCTGATAATACAAGTGAAATTAGCACTGCTAATGGGATCATTATCTAGTCCTTTTAATACGTTTTGCTTTCTAAATGGCAAGTAGGACTCTACTGCGTTACACAGACGTGGCCCAAGTTCATCCAAAAGAAATGACCAATAACTCATCTGTAATTGCAGTGAGCTCAGGAGAGTACAAAGCACATTACCAGATACTGTCTGAAACCGCATTGCAGAGCTGCTCGAGCCCCTATCATACCAGTTTAGCAGAAAACTGTGGAGGTTTGTCCCAGCAGTACCACTGTCAGATACAATTGCCTTTTACAGAGGGGGCTTGCAAAGTGGCTGCTCATCGCTATTCTCTTCAATGTCAGCTGTAACCTGTCAGGCATCGAAATAGAACAAGCCGTTGGCACTGTAACATATATTGATGCCACCTTTTGTGCATAGCACGTATTCTGTAGACCACATGAATCTACATAATCAATTTACTCACAGCAAAAAGCTGTAACTCGCAAGCCTGACGTGGCTAAAAGATTAAAACTCCCTGGAGAGGCACTCCCTACCATCTAGACAGCCAGATACCTGCAGCTTTCACTCGTTATTCATCAAGATGATGGGTTTCCTTTGATGTTGCAGGTACAGCCCAGGGCTGTGGCATTCAAATGGTTTACATCACTTTTTGCAATAGGAAATCCAGTGCATTAGATGGTTTTTCTCAGGAATTAAACCAAGGGGAAAAGATAGTATAAACACATTGGCCGAAGATGTCAGGAGGGGGACTTGAGCCCCCCTGTTTGCTACTGATTGACAAAATCAGGAGTCTATTCTCCATCATTTTAAACACAAAAATCCTCTATGGAGGCAATCAGAGACACCTGCAGGGCTCCAGCTGGCAGCAGTGCTTTATGGCGGGGGAGGCGAGGCCGCGGGAAGCAGGGGGCAGATGTCCCAGTTAGGACCAGGACAGGGGGAGGCTGGAGTTACAGCTCCAGGCTGGGTGTGTTGCCGGTAGAGGAAGGGATGGAGGAACTGGAGATGGAGGAGGGCTTCTTGGTAGTGACAATAGCTGGAGGCGCCTCCCGTCAGATGTACTGGCCATCACCTCCCTGGTGATGTCCCAACTAAGCAGATGTGAGAGAGTCTCCTCTAATTGCTGGAACTTTTGGAATTTAGACGTGGCATTTGTTTGTTTTCTCCACCTATTAAATGGGCTGCAGAGCTCTGCTGTCTCACGGAGCTAAAACGCGACCGTATTCCCCCAACCTTGGAAATCCCTGTCTTGACTTCTGAAGTTCTCCCTTCTGACCACAACCAGGAGGGCTCCCCAGCCCGTGCCTCCTCCAGTGCGCGCAGGCTGTGCTGAGCGGCTCCGCGAGGCGGGAGAAAGATGTTGCCGCTGAAACATCAAGGCGACAAAACTTGATGGTTTTGTGCGTATTTGGGGAAGCTTTTCCACTGCAGTCATCTGTTAGTAGTTTTCAAAAGGACTGGTGTAGTTCAGAGTCTCCTAATAGAAAAAATACTGCTTGTAGTAGTCCATCCTAATACCTAATCCTTCCCAACAGGTATCATTTATTCAGGAAAATGGGATAGTAAAGTGACAGTGCCTGTACGCTTGAGAGTGAGTGGTGAGAAGAGTGTAACTGAGCTGTATCAGAAAAGCTGAACCAGGATCCCAGAAACTGGTGGCAAACGAATCGCTGGTTGTTCGTAGGAACTTCTTTATCTATCATTAACGACAGGAGGTTAGTGGCATCTTGCTCCAGACCCTTTTTTGGCTCCGGGACCCTTGCCAAAGTTTAGACTCCCGTTCTGAGTGTTGACAGGCGGAGAGCGCGCTTCAAAATGTGTTATGGACATAATTAGTTACTGTTATCACAGTTTTCTTAATTAGAATACCATAAAAAGAGGAAGTGTGATGATTTACATGGGGAAGATCAGAAGAGCAGCGGTTCTAAAGGCCAGAGACTGAATGCCAGAGAGCAGCATAAAGGTTATCTGCCTTTTGGATGAGGGATGGTGCTCACCTGGGACATTCAGAGGGATGTCTGGAGGTGCTCTCACCCATGGCTGAACTTTCTTTTTTCAACTTTCCGCTAACTCCGCCAAATTGCACAAGCCTTTGTTCAGTAATTGCCCATCCATCTCCTGCAGGATGGCTCTCCCGCTGCCAGGGTCCTCGCGATGCTGATAACTTGCAAATGTTAAAAAGCAGCTTATTTTTAAAAAGACAGCAGCTCCTTTCATAAGCTCCGTTTTCCCTGCTGTTTCTAGACAAGAGAATCCGAGACATCCATGTCATTTATTTTCATAATTGTGGTGAGAAACTAGAAACCTATTTCAAAAAGCAAGCAAGCAGCTAGAGAAAACCCAGTTATTTTACTGGTATCGTCCCGGGCAGTTCCTTATGGGGGCTGTGCCTCACCTCTCGGGCATGCCGACCTTAAAAAGGCAAGGTGCCACCTCAGCTGGAGCACAGCTTAGGAAGCCCTGCTTCAGCCCTGGCTTCTCCCTGCCTCCCCACACGGTTGAAGGCTCTTTCCCAAATCTCTCTGCCGGGTGAGGAGTCCAGACCAAGCCATTTGCAGGCCTGGCTGTCTCTGCCACGCAGGAGGTCTGCTTCGCTGGTGCGGGGAGGAGCGTTTGACTGGCCTTGAGGCCGGCGCTCCTCCTGGAGCATGAGGTGCCCCCAGTTATTTCGTGGGGGTTTGGGGATGTAAAGCTTGCAACAAAAATTGCCACCCATCACCAAAACTGCCACAAACCCAAGAGCTCTCCATCAGCGAGATGGAAACCGTAGTTTGGAGGAGAAGGTGCTTTGAGGCTCGCGCCGGCACCCAGGAGCACACGCGCAGGGGGTGTAACTCCTAATCAATAAACCCGTTTCTTCTGCTGCGTTAGCCCTTTGTCTGCAAGTAGCGATTAAATTGTTCCCGGGGGACCTGGGATGCAGCAGCCCACGCGTGTGCTGTAACCCCGGCTGAGCTGCGGCTCGGCACCTCGCGGGGTCGGATGGGGGAGATGGCAGCTCTGCTCCTCCCCTGAGCCCTGGCCAGGACCCCTCTGCCCCGAGCACCCCCTGCCTCGGCAGCAGCCCTTGCACAGAGCCACGCTACCACGATTCATTGGGATTAATTAACCCTCTCCCTTTCCCTCTTCCCTCAACAAATAGCTTCTGGTGCGATCGATCTTAAAATACCTAAATGAAATTCAGCGTGACTTCCCCCCCCCCCCAAAGTAGTGACTGAATCATAATTTTCCTGAAGGGAAAAGCGATGTTTTGTTCCTAACGGCCTGCCTTGCGCGTACGGCTGTGAGAACTCGCTCCTCTCTCTCTGCCCCTCCTCCGCCCCCTCCGGCAGCGCGCACGCTCGCGCTCGCACGCGCTTGTTGCTTGGAGGGACGATGGTTTTTGGGAGCCATGAAGCATCTGTATCCGTCAGGGTCAACTGAAGCTACTTGTACAAGCGCTGTCTGTGTTTAATCCCTGGGAAGCACTGAGCTGAGGGGTGGGGTGGGAAGCGCCGGTTTTGGGGAAGCGGAGGTTGCGAAACGCAGGCTGGGAAAGCGCCGGGTTTGCAGGGACTTTCCCAAAGCCTGGTCTAGGGCAAGGGGGGCCGAAGTTCAGGCTGTGTCACAAACTAATTGCAGCAGATATTTAGCCTTAGACGCTTAGAAGTGTCCTCCCGGTGCTCCGCTGGCTCTCCAGGAGTGGCTCCGGTGGGACCTTCCCCCAGCCCAAATGACCGATGGACTCAGTGCACCTCGGTGGGACGGGACGTTGCACCAAGTGCACAGGTCACCAGAAACATTTTTTTGGTTTTTTTCCTAATTCTGTGCCCTAATTTGACCCCGCCAGTGGGAGGGGAGCTGTGCTTGCCCGGTCAGGGGAGAGGGGCTGCAGGAGCCGGCTGCCCCCCCCCAACGCCACATCTCGCCCCAGTAGAAAAGTCACCTCGGGGGATGGGGAGATGGGCAAATTTCTTGTTTACTTACCCCTTCTTCGCACCGTTCTAACAATAAGGTGAGCCCAGGGATGCAACGGTGGTTTCTGAGGCATAAATCTGTGAAGAATCAGTATTTTCGTTCAACGCTTGCCCCGGGGATGTGTCCCCGTTCGCCCTCCCCCCGGGCTGGCACCCCGAGCCCCGCGGCTGGCGCTGTCTTGCAGCTCTCCCCCAGGAATAATACCCAAGTGCGCGCAGCCGGGGTCGGGGCAGCAGGCGGGTGCCGTGCCCCAGCTCCGCCGGGAAGGAACGGGAAAGCGACTGGGGCTGCAAACGCAACCAACTTTGCACATGTATATGAAGGGACTGTAATTTTCACATTTAACGCTCCGTTAGATCTAATGGAAAGCTGATATTTTTCTGTAGGTGTGAAATTAACCTTTCAATAAAACTAAAAGCTATCTTGAGCATTTTCAAGCTGAAGTTTAAAATAGAGCAATTATGAAACTTGCTGAAAGACTGCCAGGTTTTCTTGTTGAAAAATGCTGCAAATGAATTATGTTTCCCCTGTGATTTACAGCACAGTGTGAGGGAACTTTAGTTTGTATTTAAATCTGCTTCCGTTAAAGGCTATTTGCAGCTGAAAGGAATTTAATTTTTTTTTTTTTTTTTTTTTTGGACAAAGTTGTCAAACTCCATCGGAGACAATTCCTTTCAATGTTTAATGCTACAAATTGCTAAACATGGCAATTGTTTTTATGAGCGTCATATGTAGTAATTGTATGTCTTTATGAAAGAAAATTGTCCTCCTGAGCAAGGATGGCTGATGCTAACCGAAGCGGCTCCCCTTCTTGTGGAGACTGCTGGAGGCAGGCAGGGGGATGAGGGGAGGTTTTTTTCTTTCCTGAAATCCCAGCGAAGACAGCACCTTATCTTCCACGCCGTGCTCCATTATCTTCATTTAGGTTAAAAAAAGAGAACGTATAGGTTTTGCACTTGCACACGTATGTGCACTCGTGGTGTCTGTGTAGAGGTTAACATGTGCCAACGGGATTGTTACCGGACGTGGAAAAACTAATTGAGCCAGCATCCATTCTGGAAATCCAGCCAACTTTGCATCCTACTCCCAGAAACAAGGGATTAAATACCAATTCACAGCTCGCTGCTCTCTTTTACGCCGCGGCATTCACTGCAGAGTGCAAGGAAGGAATTCCTGGGGAAACGGAGCATAGGGAATATGATCAGTCGCGGTGTCACAGCTGTAGCGTCTGGAGAGGGAAGTGGAAGCTGCTTCGCCGGCCAATTTTCTTGGAATGGGATTGAACTTTCTGTGAAATATGGCTTACAGGATATGAAAAGAAGATGGGTCTGCAGAAAGGATTTTAAATAGGGAATTAACATTAAAAATATTCCTGTACGGAAAGGCTTTGTGTCACCACATACAGATACCACCATTTCACGTACAGTGACACCTGCGGTTTCAGTTGGATCCTCATAAACTAGCTCCTCAGGGACCTTGAAAGCTTGACAAAAAGCAAGCTGTGACGCTAATGATAGGTGGTTATTAAAAATATACGTGGTTAGAACCATACATTCCATGTAATGAAAAGGTAATTTTTTTGAAGTATTCATATCTGAGGTCAAAAGCAAAAGAGCACTTATCTATTTATTTTTCTAATTGCGTTCTGCAGATAGTAGGTAAGAGGCCCTCATCTCCTGTTCAAAGCCACCTCCATCCCCAGCGGTCCGGGCAGGTCCGAGGGCAGGAGGACCGCCTGCCCCGCGAGCACCGCGGCACGGCGAGCGCTGCCTCCCGCAGGGGCGAGGCTGCCCACCGGTGCTCTGCCCCGGCCGGGGACCCGGGACCCCGTCCCCTCGGAGGCGGCTGTGCCTGGCAGCCCGCTCCAGCCCTGCCAAACGCGGACAGGTATCCCCCAGCTTCCCAAAATCAAAGCCTTCTGCTGTTTGTTCTGGTCCAAATAATTAAAGGCGTGACTGCCGCAGGTCCCAGACCCGCAGCGCGCCGTGCACAACTCTACGTCCCACGTGTGCGGGGTTAATCGGCTCACCGTGACCTGCCAGGGCCCCCCCGGATCTCTCTCCTCCTTTCCCTGCCGCAGCCCGCGCTCACCCGAGCCCCATCACGCTGGCTGCCACGTGCCGCATCCACCTTGCGTCCAGCTAGGGGTGGGCTCGGGTCAGGCGAGACACCGCCGTAAACGGCTCGGTTTTACCTCACAGATGCTGTTCGCAGCCTTGGTCTTGCTTGAAGAGCTTCCCCACACTTGATGGGCTGCTCTTTGGCGCAGAAAGACGTACATCTGGGGACCTGTCCTGGTAAAGACACGTTAGCTCAGCAACAACTGAATTATTTGCAATCACCTCTGTGCCTGTATATCTAATTAAAAAGAAACCATTAACATGTCAAAGTAACTGATATTCTTGCGGTCTCCGTAATTATCCTCCATAAACGTCTGTCAGCTGTACTAGGTTCATATATTGCCATCCATCCTAATAGGAGATAGGCTACTTGCCCGGCTCGTGCAGATGGGCTCGGTGCTACCAGCTTCAGCAAGGCGACGGTGATTTACATCACTGGAAACCTGTTTTGCTGAATGTAATAGCTAGTAGATAATTGATTTCTTGGTAGAATTCAGCTGAGAGAGTGTCACGATTCTTGAAAAACACAGCAAAGTGGCTTCTGAAAGTGATGAATCCCATTTCTGATCCCATTTATGTCAGCCGGGCATCAACGTAGCGGGGAAATTTGCTGGGGGTGGGTTCAGCTGTACTGGCGCTGAAGTCAGTGTTGATTTAAAGGATGCTGAATCTCGCGCCGCTGTCCCAGAGCCGTCTGTGCGGCCCCACGAGGGGCCGGCTCCTGAAAACGCAGAGGACCCGGTCCGCTGTGGATAGCGTTTGAACTGTCTCTGCTGTGAATCGAGCGTCCAGCACAGGTACGGGGGATGGGAAGCAAGTCGGCCCCTAAATGAGCAGGAAAAGCACTTTTGTCATGGTTGTGTTGTGTGTTGAGTCAGTATAAAAAAGGTGGCGGTCGCTCAGGGTGCAGGATCAAATGCCGAAGCCCAGCGCGCACCATCGGAGCTCCGGCACGCGGCAGGCAGCACGCGGGGACTCCAAGGTTTGACAGTCAGAACAGTGCTCTGCAGGAACACGACTGGAGAGTTGGGATTTTCGGTGTATTTTTAGCATACGGAAAATCACTAGAGATTGTAAAGGACAGAAAAATGGAAGGTTTCTTTTGCTTAAAGGAAAAAAAAAAAAAAAAAAAAGGTGCATTTTCCCCTATTTTCCCCTCACGCGCATACTCTGCAGGAACTTGAACGGTGGGAACGCTTTTTTCTCCATGGATGCTCAGATGGAGAGGGTGCTGCCCCAGCGGATAACTCTGGGAAATTACCTCCTCTCCTGTCTGAAACCGCTTGACTGCAGTTCCAACCATAATTATAAGTTGTCAAAAAGCTGCAACAGATACGGAGTTTTTGCCAAAGTTGTTCTGGGGAAATGAGCTATACCTGGGCTTGTGCTATAAGCGGCACCAAGGGCTCATCGGAAGCTCCTCATAATGAATATTGTGAACGCCGCCGCACCATCAAGCAGGAGCTTAGCAGCAGCCGTGGCTTTGAACTGCTCTCGGTTTATGGTGCGTTGCCAGTACCAGGGGGAGGTTTTGGCCACCGCTTAATATCTGAGAGTTCCCCTGTAATTCTTCCGTCTCCAATTCTTTTCCTGCAGCCTCCTCAGAATGACCAAATTAGCCCAAATTAGTTGCTAGGTTTTTGCGTATCCAATTTGGCTGAATAGTTTGCTATTGCAAGATGCAAGAGGGAAATATTTGTGCTGGATTTCGGAAAGGATTAGATTCATGTCAAGTTATTAATCTTGAAAGCTGATAAAAAAAGGTGGAAAATCCCATTTCAGGGTATAACACCGTTCCTTATGTCGTTAACAGCACAAGAGGCCTCATTTTCACGGAAACCTCCAAGGTTTTAAGTTTTTTGTTACCAAGAAAGCAACGTTTCCTTCAATGCACCTCCTTTCCCCACGGTCCTTCAAATTTTCTTTTTACGTGAAAAACCTTATTGAATAAAACACAGCTGAGAGATTTCGACCAGCTCTCATTTTAGTCAAATAAATTAACAGAACTCTCTTTACCCTGTAGGATAAAGGTTTCTTTGGTAGCAAGTTACCTCTCGCTGCCGCCAAGTCTTTCTGATTTTGAGTTACTTGAGAGTACCGTCGGTGTTCGGTGGGGTTGTGCCGTGCGAAGCTGAGCTGTAGAGAGGGTAAGGGGTGGCTGCAGGGTCCTTCACACCGACCACCCGCACCCTTTGTAGTTACCATTGCTTCTTCTCGCCACCGGATCCCGCTGATAAGCACAGGTGCGGCAGAGATAAATTTGTGCTGATTAGATTATGTCTCCACACCGTGGAGAAGAGGGCGTGCAGTGCAAAAGTTTCTAAATTGCCCATCAAAACGGGGGCACCGGCACAACATCCACAGAGCAAACCGGCCCGCCCCAGCTCCCCGGCAGCAACAGGAGCCCGTCTGGGGAATTTCACAAACCTTTTGGAAGTGGAATAACTCATTATCAATTATTTCGTGGCTACCCCTAGGAAAAAAAAATGCCCGTTAAAAACAGATTAAAAGAGAATAGGTTTCTATATTTAACAAGGCCAGACAATATTAATATGCGAGTGCAGGGAAATGGCTAATGAATAGGATTCATTCTTACTAAGGCAATCTGTAACCTCTCTGAGTGCCACAAGTGGTGGGGAAGTCACTGCTGAAGTGACTAGAATTAATGAGCTGTCTCAGGAATTTTATCAAGTTCTCTGTAAAAGTCTTCGACTTGCTCCTGAGGAGATGGATATATTCAGAGAGAGGCAGAGAAAAATTTTCTTTGTATCTGCTTAAAGCTCGAATGATCATGAAGGCTACGAAATCCCTGATCTTAGGAAGCTCTTCGTGCTGAATTTTTATGGGAGCTTTGAACAGCATCAGTCCCGTTAGGAAAGAAATACATTTAACCTCTTCAATCTGCTGGTTTAGCTCCTACGGCTCCAATCCGTCAGGATTCGTCGGTGCATGAGCACGTTTACAATGAGAGCGGCAGCACGAACAGACCGGACTAGGCACGGGCTTTGGTGTCGGTTTTTAATAAAGACACTAGTCTGAGCTTGCACAAAACCCTTCTTACTGAACGTTTTCCCAGGGCCAGACCGATTGAACCATCCCACACTAAACTGATTGTTTATGTAGCGATTATAGGAGTTTTAGAGGAAAACAAAAGCTCGAGGGGCTTGACGACTCATTTTGTCAGGGACTGGATCTCGCGTGAAGCTGCCTCATTCCTTTGGGTAGCAATGAAACCCCGCTCTCCTCTCCTGTAGAGGAAGGCTGGGGCTCGCAATTGTCACATGAAGTTGTTACCCCTCCCTCTGTGCTACTCGGCATTAACTGTAGGGTACGTGCGTATTTACAAGAGCAGCTGTGCTATGGCATACTCGAAGACAACTTCAGGGTGGGTGCCAGGAGGATGGGGCCAGGCTCTTTTCGGTGGTGCCCAGTGGCAGGACAAGAGGTAACAGGCACAAACTTGAGTATAGGAAGTTCCACCTAAACATGAGGAGGAACTTCTTTACCTTGAGGGTGGCAGAGCACTGGCACAGGCTGCCCAGGGAGGTGGTGGAGTCTCCACCTTTGGAGACATTCCAAACCCGCCTGGACGCGTTCCTGTGCAACCGGCTCTAAGGTGGCCCTGCTCTGGCAGGGGGTTGGACTAGATGATCTCCAGAGGTCCCTTCCAACCCTATGATTCTATGATTCTATGATTCCATGAACTTATTCACGTGCCCGTGTCACAAAATGACATGTTTTCTTAGATCAGAGCTCGTGAGGAGTGTATTCACCCCCCTCTTCGCTGCCGAGCTCTTGGTTGGAGCGAGAGCTAACGGAGGGGCATCGCCCTTCTTTTAAAGTATTTCCTTCAAGAAATGGAAAGGTCTGGGAGGCTCAGGGTGCGTGTTTGAGCGTGTGTATATGTGCATGTATTCATAATTTCCTGTGGCAACTGCCATCCTCTTTTTATTAAAAATCTCTCACACATATATCCAGGGATATATATAAATTGCATGTAGGAGTTGCTCTCTCCCATATCCTGAGAAGAGTGCAGAGTACGTAAGGGGAGATACAGGACAGAAACGTGCTTCCCTGACATTAACATCTTGTGCCTGTGTGTAAACGTGCTCCCTATAATTAGAGGGTGCGAGCAACGAACAGCAATCCTTCTGGTTTTTGGCTCCTCTTTTACACTCAGGACTGTGGGTCACTTCCCAGCCGGTACTGGAACCCGCCAGAGGGCAGTGGGTGGGTGAGTCAGCCGAGGCTCTGCTCCTCCCGCCGGGCAGCGATGCTGGAGGAGCTCTGCTCCAAAGGCTGCTGAGATGGAAGCGGAGAGCCGGTGGCCGAGGGCGGGTGCGCGCGGCGCCCCTGTGCAAACTGCAGAGGCGCAAGCAGAGAGGAAAGTATGTCCTTTCACGGGGTGTGCTCCCAATTACTTCTTATTTTTAAAATATGAAATAGGAGGCTTGAACACGGAGCTGGAAGTAAGTAGATAAGAACCATGTGACGCCTGAAGAGCTGTATGGGCAGAACAAGTGAATGCATTCGGAGTTTGCCATCAGTCTTCTAAAGATGCAACTTTAGGGTTCAAGAGGTTTTTTTTCTGGTTAGAAAAAATGGGAAGCAGCTGTTTTCACCTGTTGCCTATGGTTTCAGAAGGGAAATGCAAGAGAAATGTCCAGGGGGGATTCTCTGAAGAGTGGTAACCGCTTTGGTGGATCTATCTTTATAAAGAGAGGATAAAATAAATATATTCTATACTGAAAGAAGATGTCACAGAAACACTTCCAGTGTCATCAACAGTAAATGCTTTGCGCCGCACAGAAGCTCTAGGCGGTTCTGTTACACACGGGGAAAGGAAAGATGCTGCAAATCGTGTAGACATAACCCCAATGTTTCTTAGTGTCCTATACCGTGAAGAAGTTAAGGCCAAGCACAGGACACTGAACGGTAATAATATTCCTCCCTTTACCCTTTGGAGCGTATTCTCCACCGGCATTGAATGTCACTGCAGCAAAGCTTGAAGCGAGATCTGTGCTGGAAAACTCCATTATAAGGTTTTAGTAATATGAAAACTAAATTCCATGGCAAATGTTGGGGCTGACTGGTGTTCTGAGGTGTCTTTATGCAAAATCTCTTGCCGGTCCAAATTAACATCTGGCATAACTAGCCCTGGAATGAAAAGAGAACAAGCCCCGGTTTATGCCCTCCCTCATGCCCTGCCCCGAGGCTAATCCTCCCTCCTTCAGCACAGCTCCTCAAAAGCTTACGGAAAAGGCGTCGAATCGTGGTTCATAAGGTTTAAGCAGGAAACAAAAGTATTTTGTCATAGCTTAAATGTTACTAGTGCCCGCTGGGAGCTTGTGTTTGTAGTGCGTTTGGTGCCTGCGACCTTCTGCAGGAGGGAGACGGACTCTGGTCTCTCCTGGCGGAGTGCAGCTCCGAGCCCCGGGGTCAGCTTTGTCGGTGGACAGCAGGTGACCACACGTGCTGTCCCCGTGCGGGGCACGATGCTGATGGCAGTCGCTCAGGTGCATCTGGATTGAACTGGGGCATCCGTGTGGTGATGAGTGCTGGGGCGTACCCCCGCGCGTTTAGGTACTTGAGCCCTCCAGCGCAGAAAGCCGTGCTTAGTAATCTGAGGTTTGGAAAAATATGTATGCAAAATGGAAGCGGTGGAAACAAATAAGTGTATTTGGGGCATTTAAAATCACCCGAGGCCGGGCAGCGGTGTCTGCTCCTGCAAAGGGCCGTCCCCCTCTCTCGGAGGTGCACTCCTCCCGAACCGCCGCGGGTGCTGTTGGTGTAAGGACGCTGCCTCCATCCCACGACAGCCCAGGGGCCAAAATTTTTGAAAGACCCTTTAGTGCCCGATTGCAGAGGCAGGTCCCTGAGCGGGATCTTCGGCGTGCTCAGGGAGGGAGGGCGGTCTCACAGTTTTCTTGAGACATTTCTTAAAGTCCTGGTAGGTGCTGCTCTCTCTCTGCCTGGGAGCATCTAAAAGCTTTGAACATCTGTGCTGTGAGCCTGCGGAGGCCAAGAGGCTGCTGCAAACAGCACAAGTTTTCTTTCTGCTGTTTTAGGAGTGAGCTACCGGAGGAGAAGGCAGCACGGTGCGCGGGGAGGGCGGGCGACCCAGCCAGGGAGGCAGCGGTGGCCGGAGGAAGCCAAAGCACAGGGGCTGGAGGAGTGGGAACGAGTTGGCCAAGTGATGTTGCTGCGCCGGCCGTAGCCGGGGGCGATGCCTTGCGCTCGCCTGCTAAGGCACAGCCCTCCGCTTGCCGCCCAGCCCGATGCTGCGGGTCGTCGGGGTGTGCGATGCTCCCGGGGGGCTCCAGAGCTCGTCTGCCGGAGGCATCCCTGCGCCAGGCAGCCTGGCGGGAAGCTCCCTGCCGGACAGGCTTCACCCCTTATCTTCCAGTGCAAGTGTCAGCCGTGCTGGGGAATACCAGCTCTCTGTAATTAAGACACAGCGCGTCTCGTTCAGGTTTTTATTCCCAAGTGTCGCTTCTGCCGAGCTCTGCGGGGACCTCTCCCTTGAGCCAGGCCTGAAGGGTGGAAATATGTTCTCAGAAACGCACGCCAGTGCGGGTGGTTTTCCAGGCAGCGACTGTCTCTGTGCAAAGCCTGAGCATCCTCGTGTGCCCCCAGGCAGGGGGCGAGGGAAAAACCTGTACAGCGGTCCTCACTGGAGATCCGTGCTGGAAAAGGCAGGGAGGTGAGGGGGGGCTGTGTCCGGGCTGGGGCTTTGTCACCACGGCAGCGCGGGCAAGGCTAGCCGTGTAAGCCAGGCGGCACAGCTTATAACTTGTGGGTCTCGGGAGATCAGAGGTGGCTGCACGCTCCTGCCTTGCAGGCAGAGAACATCGGCTGCCCGCAGCACGGGCTGCCGCAGCACATCTGTCCCAGGACCGCCCAGCAAAACGCAGGTCAGCAAAGGCACATCTGGGTGAGCACTGCTGCGCCAACCGGACAGCCGCGGTCTCTGCAGACTTCCCGGGGTCAGGGTTCCTCATTTTGGTTATCCTCTTTTTCAGCCTGGGCTCGGATTGAAGCAGCTTGACCTAATAGCAACACTTACTGGGGGGGTATTTCCATCGCGGTCCCGGGATGTGCAGCGGCTGCTGCAGGGTAAGAAAGTTTTCAGCAGAAAACTCGGGGAGCAGGTGATGCGGGGGTGTTTGGTACCCGGACGCTCAGCGCGTGTCACTGGTGGCCCCTCGGCTGTGTGCTGTGGGCTGCTCTGCTCCCCTCCACCGGCTCCGCTGCCGGGTCGAGCACGGGCCTGGAGCAGGGACAGGGAGTCCGGAGGGACCCCGTGTCTGCACAGTCTGAACGCTTTGTCTGAATTCCTGAATGAAGGAAAAAAAAAAAAAATCAAATCTAATGAACCGCAGTTTGGTTCCGCAGTGGCGCAGAAGCTGGGGAAGGGACAGTCTTCATCTTGTTTTTAATATTTTGGATATCGCAGACTGCTGAGTTCTTAGCAGCCTTTTTTACGCCTAGTGAAGTTTTACTGTTTAAAATGTATTTTTAAATTCTAGATGATAACTAAATGTATCCCCACTGGTACTTAAGGCACCTCCTAAACAGAGTTCAGCGAAGCTGCTGGGTGGTACTGAGCAATAACTGGCCCAGTGCTTTGAAGGCGGAAAGTGTTAAAGCAGCACTGTGTTGGCTTCAGTGTGATGGGGAAAAGCCCAGCGAGACACTGGGTGGCCTCAGGGTGTCCCCACCCCCTGCCCTGACGGAGGAATCATTGAAAGTTAAAGGAAAGCCCGCTACTCATTAACATAAGGACTTTACTGAAATTTCCCCAAAGCTTTTAGTAGGCAAGAAACACATCCTAATAAGCAAGAAGTACAAAAAAAACCTCCTTAAAACTTTAATTGCTGGTCTATAACTCAGGAACTGGCAATCTCGCTTTCAACGGGTCTGCTGGACAGCTGGATTGTCAGCCACTGAAGGTATTCGTTTGTAATTAAAATGCTGGCAGTTCCGTAATTATAGGCACCGCTACAATATCATTCGCCACTGTAATTGTTTGGCTTTCTGATGGGGAGCACGAGTAACTATTTTCCTTCAGGATTTTCAAATAAAATATTACTGGTCATCGTGTCAGTCTGCCGGAGGGGGAACGCACCGTGCTGGTGCGATGCACGGCGTGAGCGCACAGCGGGCGGCTCTGCGGGCAAAACCGCTTCCGGAAAGAAAAGTTTTGGGGTGAGGTTTTCGGCCACCCAGGCTGACCGCAGAGTAGGATCTGACGTGGGGGACGCTGCGGCTGCTCTCTCCCCGCGGCTGCTGGAAAGGCGGTGTGGCTGCGCTGGAGGGTACTGGGAGGTGGTACCGCTGTCTGAGAGCTCAGTTCCAGTCTTATGTGAAGTCCCACCTCTTTATCTCCTCTTTTGCTGGAAAAAAAAAAAAAAAAAAAAAAAATCAGAGCACCATCAGCAGAGAAGCTTTTTTTTTAACCTGTTCAGTGCTTTGTCTAAATGAGCAGTAGCAGAATTACATGCTAACTGCGGTGGCCGGATCCCGGCACACAAATCCCCAGGGAGCACATCTGGGCCGGGAAGGGGACTGCCGAGGGAGGTCACTGTTATGGTTTGAAGAAGCCACAACACTTTATTGTCATTTAGACAATTATTCTGTCATCCGATGACCCCTTCCCAACCAGGAAGAAGAGTTGGGAAAAAACAAGGAAAGCTGGGGGTTGAAATATAAACAGATTCAATAGAATAATACCAAATAATTACCATTAATAATACTAAAGAAACAATATTGATCCTGATACCAATACAAAATATACAAGGATTATACTCAGCCCATTCTATCCGTAGGAAGCTGCGCACTCCCAGCAGTGAACAGCAAATGTGGGACACTGCCAGCGCAGTGCTGGCTTCGGGAGGAAGGGAAAGGCTCAGGGGTCCGGCACCGGGGCAAGAAGTTCTCAGGATCGCAGCCACAAAAAAAAAAAGCAAACTTCAGCAAACTCAAGGTCCCTTGTGTGCACACCAGGAGCTACTCAGCTATGGAGCCCCAGGGACAGACACCGCAGATTCCCCAGCCAGCAGGTGGAGGGAGGTCATCCTCCCCCTCTGCTCTGCCCCGGTGAGGCCACATCTGGAGCACTGTGTCCAGTTCGGGGCTCCCCGGGTCAAGAAGGACAGGGAACTGCTGGAGAGGGCCCAGCAAAAGGCTACTAAGATGATGAGGGCACTGGAGCATCATTCGTATGAGGAAAGGCTGAGGGACGTGGGGCTGTTCAGTCTGGAGAAGACTGAGGGGGGATCTTATCAATGTCTATAAATCCCCAAAGGGCGGGTGCCGGGGGGTGGGAACAGTCTTTGTTCAGCGGTGCCCAGTGACAGGACAAGAGGGAACGGGCACAAACGTGACCATGGGCAGTCCCATCTCACCCTGAGGAGGGACTTCTCTCCTGTGCGGGCGGCAGAGCACTGGCACAGCTGCCCAGAGAGGGGGGGAGTCTCCCCCTCTGGAGCCATTTCAAACCCGCCTGGAGGTGTCCTGTGCCACTGCTGGAGGTGCCCCTGCTCTGGCGGGGGGTGGCACTGGGGGAGCTCCAGAGGGCCCTTCTGACCCCCACCAGTCTGGGATTCGGTGTCTCTCTGGCTTAAGCATCCTGTCCAAGGAGCTTTACAGCATTGTTGTGAACAGACACAACCCGCTCCCGTTGCACTCGCTGGGAATTGCTGCTGAAATTAATGAGCAGGAGAAGGACGGGGCGCTGAACCCGGCCCGCTGCAGCTGGCGCGGCTAATAGCAAGCACAGCAACAGGCAGGTAGCAATTTGGAGATAACACAACTGGGAATCTTTCTTGTCTCGTTTGCACTGACGTATCCATGTAATCAGTTCATTTTGGTCGGTTACTATTATTTCCCCATGAAATCGCTGCTCTCTGCTCTCCGTGTGCCCGTTCTCTTCCCCCACCGCTCCCCTGAGAGATGAGTAATCGCAAAGTAAACAAGCGGAGGAAGTTTGACAATGGGTAATAACAGGAGAATGCCAAATAGCGAGGTAGCCAGCTTCCCAGTGCTTCCCCAAGTGTCAAGACAAATAATGCCGAGTGTTTACTCCTCCACCCCGGCTCCGCCTTTGTATCGCTGGCGGAGGCACGGCAGCGGGAGAAGCGGGGGGCGCTTTGGGAGAAGCCACGGGAGCGATGGGCGCGAGGCTTTGAGCCACAGTCAGAAAAAATGGGAGCCACTGAGATGAGTGTGTTGATTTAATCCGTTTAAGTTTCCAGTTTTGTACAGTGTACCCGGCAGTCTGCGAGGCTTCCAGTCGCGGGGATGTGCGCGTGTGTATGCGTGTGTATATGCGCTCATAGAGAGACCAGAGGTCCTGAAGAATGGGGATAAGACAAGGGACAATCAGCTCTCGGTTAATTTTCTTCGTTTTTCCTTTCTTTTCTGCTTCTTTTTTCGTACTTCAGCTCTTCCAAGAAAACAAATCCACTGGCTCGCGTCTCTTACATGGTCGCTCCCTGCAGGCAGTGCAGTGCTCCGGCCCGTCTTTGAGCGCTCTGCCCTGAGGATTTGTTATATTTTAGCTGTTTCTCCCTACGGAGCTGTGTCCCGCAGTTTCTTTTTGCCCGCAGCCAGGCTCGGTCTGCAGCTGGCTGCATGCAGGTTACAAGGTTTTTGAAGTCCTCTGCTTGCTGCCCGCATTAGCAGGAGAAAGTAAATATTCCCACTGCTCTTTAGCAATTCGCATCCTCAGGCGCTGTTAATGGCATAAACCATCAATCAGTTGGCAGCAGGCTACAGCGGGAATTGGCACACTTGAAAAACCCATGACATCGGATTAAAAAGCATCCACAGGCCAAGTAAACACTGGCAAAGCCCAAACCGGTGGGAGGCGGGGGGTGGCAGCTCCGGGCAGCCCCCCGTGCCGTGCCGGGAGAGCAGCATCCCGCGGTCCCTCGCTGCCTTCCCAGGGCTGGGCCCGCGCGACACAGCCTTTCTGCTGGTCCTGCACTCAAAACTGTGCAGAAATGCGTTTGCTTTCCTTAGGACTTTGCCCTCAAACCACGCTGTGATGGTTTTGTTCTCACTTGATTTTTATTTTTTTTTATCGGAGTGGTTTTGCAACCTCCCTGCACCGTTTCCAGCACAGTCTCTTACCCAGATCGCAGGACCGGCGTTGTTCCCTTCTCAAGAGTTGCCTCCGCTCTGTCCCCGGAGAAGTGCTGTTGGGTGCTGTTGCAGCCCTTATACGATGTCCAGCGAATAAGCATCGTGTGAGAGGCCTGAAATATAGGCGAACTGTTTGGTTTTATGGCATATTACGTTATTTGGTGTAGGATGGCACAGGCATACCAGTGTTAGGTGATGCGCTTGTGGGATTGGAGTCTGGGTTTAGTCCTGTCAAGCTTAGGGAGTGTCTCTATCTGCACCTTGAGAGGCGCTGCAGTGGAACACAAATCCCCTTTTTACATCTCTTTATGTTCAGTAAATATGCTGGCTATTTACTTTATTGGAGCAAGGAGATTACACGAGGGTTTTTCCTCTTGTGCCTTGAGATCCTCCGCCATTGCTCGGTGTACTTAGCGAAGCAGCTGGCAGGCTTGATGGGTTAGGCGGTAAGGAGGAGAAAGGGAGAGAACTTAAGCACAAGTTAAATACGAATATAATCTGTCTGTTCAAAGAGGGATTTCTGTCTCTCGCAGCATCCTCCTGAATGAGTAGTACTGAATAAGTCAAAACCAAACACACCCCAAATACACCGCTCTGCTCCCCTGCGGCCAGCCCGGCCCCCTGTCCCCTCTCCCTGCCACCCTCTGCCCCACGTACACAAGCCAAAGGACCCACGGGCATCGCCAGGGCCCACTCAGCGTACGGGAAGAAATCTTCCCTTGGCTTTGGCAGGTTTTACGAGGCCAGGGAGGGTTGGTCCTGGGGGTTTTGTTCTCTCTATCAATGTGCCAAAGAGCGCTGGGAAGAACTTGCTTTTATGTATGAGAAATGGAGTGAATATGTGCCCCTGACAGGATGAGTCCCGAGATGCAGAAGTTGTCTCATTCTTTCAGTCAATTCCGCTGCTGTCACACACCAGCAAATAGTTTTGATGCTCACATTTTATTTGACTGAGGCACAGATCTCCCAGGGAGGGTTTCTGTCGTTAGGACCATCCTTTTGCCTTCAATCGTTTCGCAAGTCACCTCAATAAAATGTCACGCTGGTATGTCAGAAGGGCAGAGCTCTCACACAGCTCTACGAGCTTTGAAAAATAAACAGCACGGATCAGCCAGCGCGGGGAAAAGCTCCAGTATAACCTGTCTCCGACCCTGGGGCGCTGGTGGATGTGTAGGCAGATAGTGGATGCTCCCGCGTGGGAGATGTTCCCGCTGCGGGTTTGCAGCTTGCTGGCTACCGGGGACACTAATGACACGGGTGGCAGGGGTGGTGGCACCAGTGCTCCGCGGCCCTTCCCGTCTCCAGAAGTCACAACAACAGAGCAAAGCAGAACTGATCCGAAAGCTTTCTGTGAGTACGTGCAGAATGAGTCAAAAGATATTGATGCTAAAAGGCACTAAGAAAGAAACCAAGACTTCTCCCCCCCCCCCCCATGTTTCCTTTCAAATAAGTTAAAACATCTCCATCTCTGAATTTCTACTATGTTGTAAACGCTTCCCGAATGTAACTGGGAGAAGCTGCTCTGGACAGTGGTGGTTGTTCCTGTGTGTTGTGTCTAAACTTGTCTCTTACGCTTTGTAACCAAGCACAGGCTGTTGGTTTCAGCTTTGATGCTTAGTGTTGTTTGGTAGTTTTTTCAGAAACAATACAGTGCTTTAGGGAAAATATTTTGTTTGGAATAGGAGCTAATGCATGGGGATTTTGGTGCAGCAAGTCCAACGTAAAGATGAATTTCACTTAGGTTCATATAAGGAGATTTAAGTGTAGTAATGCTTTATGTAAGAGTCACTGGAAAGGTGGCTGCGGACAACTTGCCCTGCCAACTCATAAATTATATGTTGTTTTTTGTTCCAAACAGGCTACTAGTAGGGCCTATTTGTTACGTGCAGTACACGCTGTTATTTCCAGCATGTACTTATGAAGAAACAGTTTTTTGTTGAGAAGAGCACGATCCTTTCCTCCTTGGTGATAAATCATCATTTTAAATTCTCTCGGTGGTGACTTTTCCATTGCAAGCAAACTGGCAAAGCATAAAAAAGGTTGTTTAGTTGGTTTGCTTTTTATTTTTCCTTTAATGTGAGAGCAATGTAAAAATGCATGTGTCTGGGCTGTTGACTATTTTAGGAATTCTCACGCCGTATAATGCCTTTAGCAAACTTTTGCCAAGTTTCTCACCGTGATGCTGCAAATTTTGAGCATCCTGGTATCGAATGATCCCAAAACGTCTCTCGCCTTGGCCTCTGGCTGCCGGGGCTGGATGTGGAGGCAGGACTGGAGGGAGCTTGACCCCTCCTGCAAGCACTGCCAGGCTCCACTCTCCCTGCCCCCGCGTGGGAGAGGCGGCTCGGACGGAGGGTTTGCTGTCTGCTCTTTAACATCAGTAGGAAAATGAAGTACCGGTTACCATCAGCCTTGGTCACGTCACAGGGTGTTACAAAGAGCAAAGGTTTCATCATTGCACCTTTCGCTCTTAAGCAGTGGTTTATGTATTTTGGGGCGGTTTAGGAGAGGCTTTGAGAATCAGGGTAGTTCAGGTGGGATGCTGAAAACCAAGCACCAGCGGGGAGAGGGAGCAGAGAAAACCATCTGTGGCTTTTAACCACACCAGACACCAGTGGGGCTGTCTGCGCACAGAAAATTGAAGCCTGAATTTAAAAAGAAAAAAAAAGTTTAAAAAGGATGTGGACAACAAGTTGACCATGAGCCAGCAATGTGCCTTTGTGGCCAAGGCGGCCATTGGCATCTTGGGGTGCATCAAGAAGAGTGTGGCCAGCAGGTCAAGGGACATCATCCTCCCCCTCTGCTCTGCCCTGGTGAGGCCGCATCTGGGGCACTGTGTCCAGTTCTGGGCTCTCCAGGTCAAGAAGGACAGGGAACTGCTGGAGAGGGACCAGCGGAGGGCTACAAAGATGCTCAGGGGACTGGAGCATCTCTGATGAGGAAAGGCTGAGGGACTTGGGGCTGTTTAGCCTGGAGAAGAGGAGGCTGAGGGGGAATGTCATCAATGCTGATCAGTTTTTAAAAAGTGGGTATCAAGAGGACGGGGCCAGCCTCTTTCCAGTGGTGCCCAGCAACAGGACAAGGGGCAACACGCACAAACTGGAACACGGGAAATTCCATCTGAACATGAGCAAAAACTTCTCTGAGTGTGCCGGAGCGCGGGAACGGGCTGCCCAGGGGGGCGGTGGAGCCTCCCTCCTTCCCTGCGGATGCTCACAACCCGCCCGGACGCCACCCTGTCCCCCCTGCGCCGGGTGACTAGAAGACCTCCGAAGGTCCCCTTCCACCCTCTGCCGTTGCGTGACTCCGTGCGGCGCCAGGCGGGGGACCCGCCGGTCGCGACACCCGCCGGTCGCGACAGCCAGCCCGCGAGCGGGGAGCAGCGAGCGGCGGCGGCGGCCTCTGCTGCCCCCTGCCGGCCCGACCGGGACCCGCCTCCGCCCGCCGCGGGGCCGCTGACCCGGGGGGGCGGTGGGGCGGGCGGTCCGTCTCCGGGATGCTGCGGGGGGAGGTCGGCGAGCGCAGGGCCTGAGCCCCCGGGTGGCGTAAGGCAGCGCAGCCCCTGGCGGGCGGCTCCCGGGAGCTGCGCCCCGAGTCGGTGGCCCCACGCAAAAGCTAGACGGAACGCAAAGGTTAACAGACGTAGAAAACCAGGTTTGCTTCAGAGTTCCTTCCTCCTGGGTTCCGCAATGAATACCCGGTCCTGCCGTTCAGCCAGCAACACCAGCAGCGACTGCCCAGCACGACCAGCGCTCTGCTTCTAGCGGGGACACACCTCAGGCTCCTCCTGTGAAACAAGCCCCGTTGGCACGGAGATGTACGGCCCCTCATCCTTCCCTTCTAACTAAACCTTCTGCTAACCTGCACAGAGACCACGGCACGCTGTGCCCCTGGCTTTAGAATTACTCTTGACCACCCGCGAAGCTCCTGGATGTGAGGATGCTGAGCCCCATCGACGGGGATGCGCCAGGAGCCAGCTCTGGCGTCCCATTCCCCCAGCACCTTTGGCAACGTAACGCACTGGAGCAGCCTCATGCAGCCATGCCGTGCCAGCTCCCGCTGGCCTCTTGCCCGCTGCCCGCAGGCCGGTGAGTGACGCCAGGCCAGGGTGAACATCGGGGTGTTTGCAGGACACTCTGCTCCTTTGCCTCCTGGCTGTTGTGGTACTCGGGAGCAGGAACAGCCTTTTTGTCCTGCCTCTGCACAGAGCCTAGCAACAGGCGGGCCCTGCGCCACCAGCGGCACTTCTGGGGACTTCTGCAACACAGATAATAACGTTTATTAAAATAGACTTGGGGAATGAAGGCTGAGGTAACCCAAGAACACAATCGGGATGAGGCATGAAAGGCAGAGCGCTAACTTCTCTGTTGCTAACTTGCTTTCCCTGGGGTCTGTTGTGTATCTATATTTAAGTGATTCATACACTAGTATAGTATTTTCCTAATGCACATATTCTACAAAATAAAAATCACAGGTTCCCAGAGCAAAACTAACAGTACTTGCCTGAATTTTTTTACTTTTTTTTAAACTCACAAAAAAAGGAGAACCACTTGAGACTTGAGTAAAGGAGAAGGGGAAAGCACAGTAACACTCAGCTGTGACAGCTGGAAAACTTACATGACAAGTATCTAAAATAATTAGTAATTTCTATTTCATAAATCTTTGGGATATATTTTTTGCAGTTTTCTTTGCTGGCAGCAGCTGTCTTCAATTTACCATAGTTTCAGAGATATTCCATCACTTGGCAGTGTGTCACTGACCTTCCTTCTCCTGCATCCCTCCATAGAGCTTGCTAAATCTCTTTCAAAAAATTCTGCCCAAGTTACCAATTCTGTCCAATGTTTCACCCTCCCTCTACCGCTCTTGTTTGGAGAGGACAGAAAAACAAGTTGTGGCATAGAAAATGTCAGCTTATCACTTCAGCACCTCTCTTTCCGCTTGTATTTTTGCATCTGCATGGCAATGGCATTAAGATGGAGCGTTTAGGCATGTAATAATCTTTCAGCTCAGATTGGGACACGGCAAATTGCAAAGACAGGAAAGGTTTCTTATTTAAATAGAGCGGTTGTTGAGATCCTGAATTTATGTATGTGCAGATTTTTGTATGTGTACATTTAGTCAGTGCAGGTAAGCAGCAGCATAGCAAGCCAGCGTTCCTCGCAGGGATGAAACAGTCACTATCATCTGTGCCTTGGAAATCTGACACAAATAAAACCTCAACAGAAGAATACAGGGGATCCAGATATCTATTTCCAACACAAGCAGAGTGGATTTGAACCTGGAACTTGGGGCTTAATAACAGAGCAGGTTAAATGTTGCCTAGTATTAGAGTTTCATTTGGTTTTGTTTCTCTTTTGGTACAAATCCAATGTTCAAGAGGTTGGAGGTACAAATATGGGAGAAAAAAAAAAAAAAGCTGAGATTTCAGATGTCCCACTGAGGGTGGATTTGCAATGAATTGATGTTGCTTTTTGGGGGGGGTTGCTCTCCAAGGCAGTATGGTGACATCACCCTCTTGCTGCCACATTGCGCTAGGGCGACTAGATTGTCTAGGGCAGTAATCGCTTTTCAAGACTGCATCACTGTCATTCGAACTAGAATATACTCCTTACTTTGCTGTGCATTTGTATTGCTTTTCTTCCGTACAACTTTTCTGTGGGCATTCTCTTACCAGTGGAAGAGACTCACGCCCTGACACGTTTCTGGTTAGGTTCTATACAGAGCAGTGCAAGTTCTGAGATAAGACACTTGAGCGATCCACGTAATTTCCAAAGAACTGTGTAAAACAAAGAATGGTAAAATTTGAGGTTTTCATGACAATGCTGTTACAGAGACCACTTTTAGCTAGTAAATGTCATCCACCTCTGTATCAAATACAATCTAGGTAGCTCACGGAGGGCCTTTCAACCACAAAAAAAATGTTAAATTGCTTTAAAAGTGTCTTGAGACTTTATTATTTATCATCTTCATGATTCATATATTTATGAAAGTGACTCCTCCCTGATTTGGCAATAATTTAGTATTGCTGCTTTACAAAATATTTTACTATTCACTGTTGTTAGGAGGAGGGGGGAAAAACACAGAACAGTAAATACTTTTTGACAGTGTATTTGTCATTAAATCCCTTTTGTTTGCTTACCACCCCCCCCCATATGCAGAATTTGTAGCACACGAGAAGCACTGCATGTCTGCACAGGCTCTGTCAGGCAAACCTGAGCTTCCCCTGTGTTCTGAGTTGACCAGCTGTGAACTAGACGACTTTTGACAGCGTATTAGTCCAGGGCTGCACTGAGCTACTCAAGCAGTGTGACTTCTCATTCAGCTGGCTTGCCTTTAGCAAACTTGGAATGCAAGCAAAACAAGCTCAGATATGTCCGTTTAGCCCAACGCACACAGATCCACAGCCACTAAGAGTGGGAATTACGCGGCATTTAGATTATAGAAGTCTAAAGTCACAATCCTGGAAATCGCCCTCAGCTGTCACCTAGTTTGAGGAGGAGGCTCTATTCTGTATAACAGGGTTATTTTACTTCAACCACGTATGCTTATGACTCAGTCTGAGGAAGATCCAAAATGTGTTCCTTTACCCAAACCACTGGTAGGCTTGATTTAACAGGTGTTTTTAGAACATGGCTAACAGGTAGTGACATGACCTACTACTGCCCCTCGTTCCTCCCTCCCTGCCTTACCAAAGCTTAGAGCATACCAAATTCTCACGTCTTGTTGGGAAGGTTGAAACCTGTATTTTCCTACCTCCCAACAGACTGCTCGGACTGCAGGATGATCCAGGTGGAACCCTCCCTATTAATATTAAAACTATCTGAGATTCTTTAACATTACGATTGCTGCTCTACTGCTTTGGTTTGTCGTCATGAGAAAGGAAGGGTTCCACCACCTGTTTCAGGAACTATGATGTCATAACAGTCAACTGACAGATAAATCCAGAAGCAGATTATAAATGGTATCGGGATTAGATTCCTGGTTCTACAAGAACAAAGACTTTTGATGTGGCTGCAGAGAACACAGCACAGTGAGGCTCAGATCACTGCAGTTCTTTGCATCACCTTAAGGTAAAAATAAAGCTAGTACAGTATGACTCTTGTTGTTTCACATCCCTTGACAAGCACTAACTCTATTTTCTATGAAACTAGCAAATTCTAGTCCATTCACAGGTAAGTTCTAAAATGGCAGCTACTTTGAAAAATTAAGATCCTGCACAGTTTAGTTTTGGGTCCTATCTGGACCTGGGTATGGAAGTTGGGACTCGTGCAAAGATGCACTGCCCTCAGTCCAATGTCAAGTAAGAAAAGGAGCCCTTCTTGTTAGGCTCAATGCCTACTAAAAATAGGAAACTCTTTGTAAACACCTTTTATTGACAATGTTTTGCAAACACCTTAGTTCACAAGTACTGTGCAGAAGCTTCATCCTTTGTAAACCAAAATAACACTTCTTGTTACAAATCACAAAGTTTGTGGATTAACACACAGTGCCTGTCTGCACACATCTGTAACTGTTTTCCCCTAAAGCGTAAGCAAAACCAAATATTCTTGTATAAAAATTCCCAGAAGCAGTAGAAAAGTATTTTTTGGCTCTGTCTGTCTTACTGTTGGTTTCCACACAAAGTGAAGACACTCAGACGTTCTTCAGTAATATAGTCAGTCTTCATCTACTGTTTGGTTTCTGTTTCCATCTGAGTTTCTTGAGATTCTTCAGCTTCTGAAAGTTTTTCATCGTCTAAAATTCAATATTACTGTTAGTCAAACATGCTTGGTTATATTTACAGACTATATTGCAGAACTGTGTCCCACTTAAATATGTTATGTTGATTGCCTTAAGTGTGTAGTATCTTGTTATACAAAATGCTATGTTCAAACGGGAAAAAAAAAAAAAATCCTTCCAAGTTTTTTAAGGCTGTTATCTGTAACAGTTATTACAGGAAACATGGATAAATTCTATAGTATCAATTCAAGCAAACAGTACCAGATTGCTTCAAATTACATGCCTTCTCCTTGCCTATTAATGGTTTATTTCAAACTGAAGCTGTGCCTTCCACTAAAACGTTAGTTCCTTCACAAAATCCTAGAAGCTGAAAGGTAATCTATACATTCATGTGAAAATGTATTTTAGAGACTAATACTTAAGCAAGTGCTAGTAACACATAATAACAATAACCTTCTGCTAAAGTGCACCTAGGATTAACAGTTCATTCTGCTTAAGAAGATCTAGACGGCCTTAGAGAATGAAAGTCTGCTCTTACAGCCATCTATGTATGTTAATCAGGTCATGCTCAAAGGCTATACCAATTATTTCATCTCAGAAACACAGCAAAAATCCAGCAAGTAATATTTAAAACAATATTATCCATGTTAGAGCATGAAAAGTAAGCACTGATTTGAAAATATTAAGTATTTGTATAACAAAAGATGAGTATGACTAAACTCCTGAATTTAGCTCTTGTGTATGACAGTTTTAGTCCCTGCTCTACCACAGACTCACTGTTTGAGTAGGTAAGCCATTAAGCTTTTCTGTATTACAATTTCTTTTTAGTAAAGCCTCAAATGATACCATGATGGCAGTGACATGTTCAAAACTACCGAAACAGGAATTATGCAATTAAGTTTGGAAACTATGCACAAGAATACTTTTATCTAAGAACTATTTTTTCTATTAAAAAAAAAAAACAAGACTCAAATTAGTATTCTCCATCCCCACATTTTAAAGAAGTCTGTTGCCTACAGATTAATCTGAAGCTATTCGGGAAATTACACGGTGGCCAGCTTGTAGAAGAAAAAAAAATTCTGAGAGCAGTCTCAGGCTCTGGACTACTACTGGGGAAAAAATGCTGCCAATGCAAGAGGTCGCCAACCTCAATTGCACAAAGCTAGCCTACTGCTGGAAGCTGTGATTCCTATTGATCCGCTGAAACCCAACCCAGTTATATATATATTACCTAAGAACACCACTTACTTTCCAGGGTTTGTTGAAGCTCATGGATGGTGCTCAGCAGAACATGAAACTGCTTTCTTCTCAGCTCCAACTGGAATGATAAAATATGTATTTTAGCAAACAGAGAGCACATACAGCCAAAAAACCCATAGCAGATACTCCATTAATTATATTCCTAATAAATAATTATATAATAATCTCTGTGAAAAACCTACCTTATCCTCGACATTTTCTTTAATGTGAGAAAGATGTTGCAGTTCTTTTCCCAAAGCTTCTAGCTGCCTGAAAAGAAATTGTTATAGTATTTTTAAAAAGTTCTGTAGAATTCTTGAAAAATAGATTTGAACTAAGTGGAAGAAAAAGAACTATTAAATAAACAGTATAGGTAAACAAATCATAACAAGGGAAATGACAGATAGACATAAATGTTAAACTATTATGTCAAAAACTTGTATTTTCAGAACTTTTGCAGAAAACAAGGCCTCCAAGCTTGAATACGGTTGTACTTAAGTAACTCACGATGGCTGGGAAAAAAGGCTGTTTTATTGCTACCTAAGGGTGTTGTCTTTTTTTGAGCCAGTAGCTTGGCACCTTGAAGGGAATGCCTGAAAGAGAGCTGGGTGTGACATTATCCCTTCCTATAATGTAAACATGCTAACAGCTTATAGGCTTATACAGGGATTTCGCTAGTATTTGGTTTCTAGTTCCTGAAAGATTTCTATTTGGCCACATCTTGCTATTTATACCGTGTTCTCAGGTATAAGCAGACTGTGAGAGGACATGCAATTTTTTTCTAGTAACATCCAAACTACATCTGGAACTTTACTTCTTTTACTGTCCACTCCAGAGAATCTTTGCCTAGCCTTCTCATTATTTTATCTCCTTTTCTAAGACTCGGTGTCATTTCTTGGTCCTCTTAACAACTCTTCTGATACTACATCTAATTACACTGTGGGCACTGCCATTTAGTAGTTCAGCTCCTGTCATTTCCTGAATTGGCTCCTGTACATCACTTGTGACTAAGCCGATAACAGCTTCTCTTCTTTTGTGCTGTGTGACTAGTCATTCCAAGAAACAGTCCCTTAAAAGCATAAAGAAATCATTTTTCTGAACTTTGTCCTATTGTGCCATATGACCTGCAAAAGCTATAAATGTAACTCTTGCAATAAACCATGACATTTTTCCTCACAAGAGGTTTTCTCAAGTGTTTTTAGTTATTAAGAGTTCCACAAAGAGCATGGCATTGTTAGCGAGGCTTCCTCCATTCTGATTTAAGGGTGGTCCTTCTTGGTTCATAGTACGATTTTCTGCATACTTTCCTCAGACTGGAGAGAAAGGAAGCCTTGCAATTAAAACATTGGATGAAAAACTCATCTAGTCCCTATATTTAGAGTCTATTCCCTTAGAGAGGTCAGTTAAAGCTAAAATACCTATGAACTGAGCTCCTTTTAAAAATGTTCCATTCTGTTAGTATGTCCTATTTCCCCGTCTGTAAAATGGGGGATCATACTCTGCTATAGTTCAAATCTGTGTCTTTACTACAAATACAATGGACTAAGGAAAAAAGGGTGTACACTGTAGCAGTTCTTCCAGTGGATAAACACACTGGTATTTCTAACTGTAATATAGTCTCCTAAAGAGATGATAAAATTGCTTAAGAAAAGACAAAATGCCAAATCTACTAGCTGCAACTTACCACCATTTCTAGCTTTGCTTAAGAAACTTATGCTTGGATGTGTTAAGCAAAATTAGAACAACCCTTCCAAACCTGAACAACCTGGCATCCTCTAAGAAAAAAAGTATTAACATTTAGTTGCTTTCATTCTTGATCAATTGACTTATCTGAAAAATGTCACTTTTGATAACTGTCTATTATGAAGCCTCACTTGATAAATGGCACACACTGACTAATGAAGTAAGAAGTGGTCAAGCCTCATGAGAATTGCCTGGAACAATCAAAGTTTGTGGTAGCAAAATCAAGGCACAAAAAACCAACATACAAGAAAGCAATGTGTGAAATATTCTCAGTGGCTTATAGGTGTAAAAATGCTATTATTAGGGTAATAATACAATCAAAAATCTTTATTTTGCTATAAAAGACCATGGAATGTGAAAAGACAGACTCTCTGCAATTTCACTGAAAGTGGGCAACAGGATAGGTGCAAGCTGTGCTTAAATGAGAACAACAACCCCATGCTACATCTTTAATCAGGTTAAGAAGAACAGACTCATAGATGCAATGAGTCCTGGAATCTTTCTGTGGCTTGACAGAAGTTAAAAAAATTATCTCCCCACAACTGCCCAAAATAACCTAAAAGCACAGCTAGTGATCCAAATCCAACAATGAGACAGGCAACACTGTAAGTTACATGCAAGATGAGTTAGACAACAGGTAGGTCTAACCTGCGTGCCAGGGCAGGTACACAACACAGCAATTTATAATCAGGCATGCAGGAACAACTACTACACGAAAAAACATAAAAAAACCCCTAAGAGCTTTCTCCTGCTTTCTCTAATTCCACCTTACTTGCTTGCGTGTTCTGTATTTTGCGTGACTACTGAATCCCTTGCTGGCGCACTTTACAGCAGTTCCCCACTATCTCTCTTTTCTGAGAAACTTGGCCCTGGTAAACTGACATTAGGTGGGCATTTACATCTGAGTTCACTTATTCACCTTAACAATGGAAAAATTTCAAACACAAAACGATTAACAATGCTTCTGAACCCATACAGATGGAGATTAATTAAAGCAAGCTGATAAGGGCACAATTTTATAACGAAATCCAAGTTTTTCTTTTGTTGAAAGAAATTATATAATGGTGAGGAAAGGTCAAACTGAAACCAAGGCAATGTCAAATCTGGTGACTTCTACCTTACTGGCTTATTATAATTTAATGTAGTCTCATACTTACTTCAGTGTTTCATGTCTGTCTGGATGGTGTTGTATGACTTTGGCCAATGCATCATATTCTGAAAGAAATTTAAATAGCCTAAATAATTCTGAAAGTATAGATTCAAGAATGAAAAATGAGGTACCATAAAATGGTACTGATTCTTTCTCCTTGAAAAACTGTTTTAACATTTTTCAAATTTGTACATAACACCTTACATATATAAAAGAGTACCTGCAAATATCCATGTATAAAAATGTATATGTAATTTATACAGTGCTGTAACATTTCAAAGTAGATGATTACATCAGAAGAGATTTTAAATAAACTTCAGGTATGATTGTAGGCCATTATTTACTCACTCAAACTTACCCACTGCTAGTGATGCATAAAGGATGAGGCCAGAAAACGTAAGACAGCTCTGCACTGCTGCACGCTTGGTCTTTTGTGTATGATTCATAAGCATTGGTTTTAGATACAATTTAATGTATACATATAAAAAACAGTGCTGGTAAAATGTTACACATCATCATTTGAGATCATTAAGATTTTTAGGAAAAAAAAGTATAAAATGCTGCATGAGAATGCTGCAACAGGATTTTTTTTTAAACTGTATTACACATTAAGAACAATATTATCGTTATATAGGTAACTAATATAGCCATTTCCTGATAGTAAGATTGTACATCCACCAACCACCTCATTCACATGGAAAAACCTGTGCTGCAGGCTGGACAGAACAGATCAAAAAGCAAACACTTCAGACCTATGTTTGTGAGGACATAAGAACTCTCATTCCTACTGGTTAAGGTTCTTTTAATTTCCAGTTGAATCTAAAATTATCCACAAAATTATCAAACAGTTGTATTTAAAACCTTTTTTCTGTTATACTAACATTTTCTTTTTGCATTTCATTTATCAAGAAAAAACAAATTTTTTCTTCTTCTCAATTGCTAATCTTTTGATAAGACAGTATTACAGGGAAATGCTTTAGTTTCAATTGAAATTATCACCACATACTTTTAAGAGTAGGGAAAAAATACACCTCTCTTAACAGGCATTCAGTAAGGAGAGATACAGAGTTGTTGGGTGTGTAACTGGCACCACTGTCTCTGTGTAGACCAAAACATCACCTTCCCTTACGAGCTGAAGAAATACACTTGCATAATCTTCAGTGCTGGGTGTAAGTCTATTCAACTTTTGTCTCACCGTTAACAACGTGCTTTAGCGCTTCTCAGGTCACATGAATCGTGACAGGATGCTTTTGGGGTATTTCTTTGGCCTGAAAATAT
This sequence comes from Vanellus vanellus, assembly GCF_965231255.1. Taxonomy (NCBI): domain Eukaryota; kingdom Metazoa; phylum Chordata; class Aves; order Charadriiformes; family Charadriidae; genus Vanellus; species Vanellus vanellus. The sequence goes on from NC_138914.1 coordinate 2,329,622, forward strand.
CTCTCTGAACTACGGTTCTAGGTTTTCCTGAGGTTGCACGTTGTTGAGATGTACTGGTTGAATCCTCCCTGCCTCATCCACCAAAAACTTTCAGTAGTGGGTCTGGAACACAACCAAACTAAACATAGTATTCACAATGCACTTTCAAAAATTTGGAATCTATTTTCTGATACAATGTACTTTAAAACATAACAAAATAATGAAACCAACCAGTGTAAATACAGATATTGCTCTTACCCTGGCGATTTTTTCGAATCCTTTTTGCTTGCAGAATTTGTTTTTTGCATTCAGAAATCTTCTCATGTGCTGCAGCTATACTATTTTCTTAAAAAAAAAAAAATATACAGAGTTATATTGAAATCTAACAATACATGTAAACAAGCCATTCTGATAAACTATAAAAAGATAAAGAGCTGTTTGTGACATGGTGGCCTGCTAGCTCCATCAGCTTCAAAACTATGTATGCTTCAATAGGTTGAAAAAGCTTTCATTTGTATACATTTTATATACTGATAAGATGCTTACAGCATCTGTATGAGTGCTATCTATTAAGAAACAAAAAACCAAACCACTCATCGTATGTATATATTATGTTCACCAGAACTACCTCAAGCTTGTTTGTAAGAGAAATTGTCAGACAGAAAACGGTAATATTTTCTCATCTTTACCTATATCCTTATAGATTTTTTCATAATTTTCCATTTCTCTCAGGTTCATATCATACACCAGAAGAGTTTTTCCCATCGAAAATTCACACTGTGATAAAGTACTCAGCATTCGTTGGTACTGGCTGTAACTGAAAACAAACAAGATATTTATTCCTAAGCAGCATAAAAATACCCCCTACCTTTACAAAACAAGAAAACAAAGCCTCATGTAGCATAAGGAACAGTCAAATAACAATTATTAAAGAGACAAAATATTTCAAAGATTCAACATATAATTTTTTGAAAGTGCAGTTAGAAACATTGCGCCCATGAATTCTACCATGTCCTTAAGGGTGCAAAGTGAGTATTAAAGCAATAGGCAGACTGGTCCAGGGTTTACAAACTTCCCAGCTAGGGCTGGCTCTGTGACCACCGAGATTGAATTTGAATACTGCAGTGCTTCTCAATCGTTATATTGTGTCCTCCGGGAATTTATATCCAGCTCTAGTATGCACCCCATAGCGGAACACCACGTTGTCGCTCATCCCTTACTACTTTAGCCTGTTTTTTAAAAAAAAAAAAAAACAAACAGAATAGCAGAAATACCAGCAGTACTACCCTTCCCTGACCAGAACAAATGTAAACTGCCAACTGAAATATTCGAGTCACGATCCTGTTATAATAGCGGGATTCCCGGACGGACCGTGCAGCGGCACGACAATCCTGAGGGCATCCGAGCGGCCCTGGCAGACTTCAGCCCGCAGCCGTCAGTGATTTCTGACCCGTCTATAGCCCTCATCTCCGACCGCAGCGCTCAGCGTTTCTTCTGGAACCACCACTGAGCCATACTTGAAGAGCAGATGTATACATTTTAACACGGATTGTTGCAAAACGGATCAACCCCAGTTTTCCACTGACACGCAAGCTAATCAGTTCCCAGACTACAAAAAAAAAAAAAAACAAACCCCAAACAAAAAAAAAAAGCCCAACCATAAAACAGAAAACAAATACCCTTCCTCTTGAGATCCGGAATTACACCACTTAATGAAACTCTTCACCAACAAATTGATCCGCCTGTCGTCACCAGCACCATCGCCATCGATCAGGAGTCGCTTGCGGATAACTTCATCTGAGGAAAAACTCCTGTTTAATGGCAGCCGCACCCCAGAGCCGAGCGCGGGTTTCACCCCAGGCCTTCGGGAACGGTTCCCGGGGATAAACGGGGACGATCTGTTAAACGGGAGGCGTCCCAGGGCCCCGAGCCGGAGCGCGGGGCTGAGGGACCCTGGGGCCCGGGCGGGGAGGCCCGGGGGCGGGGGGCGCCCAAGGCCCGGGCGTGCCCCGGCATGAAAGGCCCGGGAGCGGGGCTGCGGGGTCGGGGCCGGGCTGGAGGCCCGTCTGCGGGGTGAGAGGCCGGGGGTCGGGCTGGGAGGGCCGGAGAGGAGGCCTGAGGCCAAGGCACGGGGAGCTCTTCCCCAGAGAGAGATCGGCGGGAGGCGAGGCGGGCCCGGCGCTGAGGGGAGCCGCGCCGGGCAGGGGTCGGGGAGCGGGGCGGCGGGCGCGGGGAGGGAGGGGAGGGAGGAAGGAAGGAGGGAGGTCTCACCGTCGGTCACGGCCCCCATGGCGGCGAGTGCCGGAGCCGGCGGGGCGGCGGCAGCAGCGAGTGAGGTCAGCTTCCCACAATGCAGCCGGCGAGAGCGGCGGCCATGGAGGGGGAGGCGGCGGCGGCGGCGGCGGCTGGGGCCTGAGCCGGCTGGCGGCGGACGCGCGGCCCGGCGGCGGTGGCTGCTGCTGCGGCGGCGGCGGCGGGGAGGGCCGGCGGGCGAGGCCTGCGCCCCGCGTGGAACCGGCCCCCTGGCGAGGGGCGGCCCCGCCAGGTGAGGGGCCGACGGGGGAGGGAAGCGGCGGTCCCCGCGCCCGCAGCCAGGCTCCACCTCCCCGCCACCGCGCCCCCGGCCCCGCCGCCCCCCGCCCGGGCCGCCTCGCCATGCCCCCGGCACATGCTTCCTCGCCCTCGACGCGCCGTGGTGGGGAGGCGGCCGGGCCGGGGTGCGCCTCGGCCGCCCTCCCGCCTCAGAGCGTCCTCCGGGGGCTGCCGTCGCCCTCGGCGGCCCCGTCTTCCCCTCATGGGGCTCCCGCATGGCCTCGGCCCTGCGAGGGTGGCGACGACGGCACAGGGGAACAGGTGGACGGTCCTGCCATGGTGCCCAGCACCAAGGCGGTGGTGCCGTGAGGGTGGTGGGACCCATCGCGGTGGCCAGAGGGAGCGGGAGCGCTGACCCTGTGGCGCCTGCTGCCTGGCTGGGGTGCGGAGGACGTGCCCATGGCGCAGGCGTGAGGGAGCCGGGATGGCCTCCCCTGGGCCGCCCTTGGGCTCATCCCCGCTCGATGGTGGGAAGATGAGCAGCAAGGCCCGGGGTGTGCAAAAAATCATTATTCTGATAAGTTTCCTGGGGAGTTGGGCTGTCACAAGTGGATGGGGCTGTCACAAGTGGATGGGGACAAAAGTTCTTTCTTTGTGCCCTGAAAAACTAAGCTGGCACTGGAAAAAAAGGCTAGAGGTGTCTGGAGAAAAGAGATATTAAGGTGTTACTGATACCAAGTGTTGAGTTATAGGCTTTTGCCCCACAGACTGACACTTGGGCAGTGCTAAAGCTGGCAATGTTAAATGTAGTACATGTCACGGTGCATGAGACATATGTCCAGAGCCTGACACCCTCATATTCCCCCCTTTTTTTTTTTGGTTTGGACACTGAAGTAGCTTGTTCTGCTCAGTGCTTTGCATAGCCAATTTTAGGGTCGTGGAGAAAATCAGGGTTAGAACAAAGTAGGTGTCTGCTGTAATCTGTGCTTTCCTGGTTTTAGAGCTGTGAGTGATTACGTGGTGCTTTTTTGTTCTGGATAGCGGCATTTAACAGCTATTTACGGATTTGTAGATTGTTTCAAGCCACTACTTTGTCTTCAATAGGCAACTGGTCAGATTCTTTGGAAGGTGCTATTGAGAAAGCATTACAGGGAACAGTCATTAAAACTCTGTCTGAACTTTTGAGAATAAAGAGTTTCCAATATAGAAAACCTGGAGAAGTGATTTCTGTTCTTAAAATTTTTATGTATTATTATGTGATCTGCGAGTGATATAATTTTATGTGAAAACATAACTCTCTCTTCAGTTCTACAAAGTTTGGGCCAAAGAACAGGCCATGAATTCATGAGCTGTGTATGTGCTATTAAAAAACCTCACTGTTACGAACTCTGAATTTGTTGCTATTTAATATAGTTGGCTTGACAAAAACCTTTTTTTTTTCTTAAGGCTTTGGTCACTATCGCATAGCCTTAGTGTTTTGGCACAGGGTGAGAAGATGACGTAGCTGAACATCTCTACATAAATTTTATACAATGCGGTTTGTTGCTGCCTTTCCCTCTTTACCCACTGATTACCTCTTGGAAGTCTTGAGTATCTTGAAGCATCCAGTCTTATCAAGCCTTAATATTTTTCTTGCTCTTCCCTGAGTTCTTTCTGTTTTCTGAGCCCTTTCTGTTTCTTTCAGAAGTTGATCTGAAGACTATTGTAGGTGAAAATCCACAATTATTTATTTAGTCATGTTAGAATACTTTTGTGTTATTTTCTGTCATTTAATCCAATATAATCTTTTCTCACTTTGTGTTCATCATTTCAGTGTTGGTCAGATAGTCTTAAACTCTCCACTATGACAAATAGATAGTCTTTGAGTAATTAATTTAGAATACAGCGGTCCATATGATTAGTTAATAATATTTAATGACTTTTGTGCCATTCTTGTCTTCATATGTGTTACTAATTACAAGATTCTTGGAAATTCTCTGTTCTGGGTCTTAGGCTCATAAGAACAATTTAGGGAACAAAGCCATTATTTTTCTTTTTAAGACAGGGCTTTCAGGCATCGTGAATGTTCATTAACTTTTCTCTTTTAGTATGGGAAGAGTAACTTGGTAAATAGATCATCAGGAATCTCACTAAGGACACGTATTGATTTAATAGCCTGTTCTCTTTCCTGTTCTCTTTTGCCATTTTAAACATCCACAAGATATTTTTGTGCAGGAAGCCAGTTCCATCTTGCAGGGTTTCTATACGCACTTGAGTATTCATTATGTCTTTGGAGTCTTCTTTCGATTTGCTCTATTTCCAAGTAGAGGCCCCATCTTGTAAGTATGAAACAACCCTCGCTTCACACGTATAAAGTGTGTGTTGCACTGGGCTGTATACAAGTGTGTGTTTTCCATTAATTCAGTGTTACGTATGGTGTAAATTACTGAAGCGGGGTTGACCTACTCTTATTTATTTCTCATTCACCAGTCCATGTATTCTGTGCAGATTATATCAGCTGCAATCTTCTACATAATCCTTCACTTGAGTGGCAGAAATACTGGGTAGCACTGGACCTTCCTTAAGGCATCATTATTGGAGATTCATGCAATTGGAAAAAAATGTCTTGCATGGGGTATAGCACCTTACTCCGTGCCAGCTCTTTTGGAATAAGTACCTGTGTGTGCAAGCTTTCAACCAAGCTAAATGTGATGTAGTTTTCCCTCTTCCCTTGAATTCCTTTATGTGTGCCATATGGTAAGAGCCTGAAGCAGCTTATACATAATAATTTGTTGCACACCTGTCCTTGTCAAAAGTGTTAAATGATCCTCTGTAATGTTTCCAGGTGACTCTGGGTACAAGAAGTAAAAGCTAGGTAAGTTTAGTACTGCAAGATGTTAGATGTGTGTGGACCTGGCTCAGATTTTTCATCAGTATCCATTCTTTGCTGAAAATGGCTTTTAAGTACACCAGATTTTTTTTATTGAGGAAATCTGTTAATCTCGAAGTTTTCTTTTCTGAAAAAAAAAATCTATGAAAGGCAAAGTTTAAAGTGACTTTATACCACCTCCCTTTTTTTTTATCTGTGTATATATGTTTTTTTTTCCAACTGCAGAAAAAGTTAAAGGGGAAGAAGCTTTTTATAGTATTCCAGGCTATAATGAGCTATGATTTTTAGAGCTAAGAAAACAGCTTTAACTATTGATGAGGTGGATTTAAAATATTTTTCCTAAGCCTCCCTAATAATTTATGAGGTGGTTTTAGATTCCAGGTTTTCTTTGTGTTGAATAACTTCTAAATCAGACTGTTATGTGGCACTAAATCTTACAGAGATCTAAGTATAGTAGGTCAGAAACTACAAGGTATTTTTATCCAGTCCAACCTATATTCTTGTCAGAAAGCCATACCAAATTTATTTAGCGAGACCTATTTTCTGTAAGCCTAAGTTTAGCATTACTTTTTACCACAGTCCTTTATTTCTTTGTTGATTGTGTACCACGATATTGTGCAAGACTGATGTCAAGCTAACCTATTGGTGTCACCCTGCTTTCTTATCTTAAATTACGTTAGAGTGCTATATTTTCTTTGCAGTCGTCTTTAGCTTCAGCATTTACTGAAAACTAGCATCAGTGTTTCAAGAGCTTGTCATCTCGTTCTCTAAAAATTCTTAGAGATTGGCTGTCTAGTTCTGCAGATATTAAAATAATAAAACAGAAGTTTTTCAATCCAGTGATTGGGGTAAAAACGTACTAGGGTTTCTTTTTTCTTTTTGGGTTTTTGTTTTGTTTTGTTTTTTTTTAGATTCTTAGCAATGTGTTTCTTAGCCTTGTAAAAAGCTTTCCTAACTTGGACCCTTGTGTTTCTGCAGAGCTAGCAGGTTTTCACAGAATTACAACGTAACAAGAGAAGGGAGAATGAAAATGCTTGTTGGGACTGTAGTGACAGTAACAATAATTTAAAAATCCAACATTTTATTATCTGAACAGTAATCAATTCTGCTGTCTACGGCCCACATTGCCAAGATTGATTAAATATACTGTTAATGCCATACTTTAAAAACCAGGCTCCTATCAGATTATAATATAACCACAAGTTGTGGGCTACAGGATTGTTTTTATTTATTATTTTTCAATTTTTAACTAAAAGAAGCATGTAAAATTCTAGAATTTTTGACAGAAGCAGATTGAAAAATAAAAGTACTGGATATACTGTGTTTGTTATAAAGACATTTCATTACTACTACTACTTTTCTCATGAAGGGAGACAAAAGGTTATCTTAGTCATTAAAAAAAATAGATAATTGTGCTGCAAGGTCCTTTTAAATAACTTTTTCCTAAGTAAGTCTCTGTCTCTTGGTTAATCTAGATTATACAGGTGGCATTCTGATATTGCCCTTTTTCAGATATCATCACAGGAATTATGTAACAGCTTTCTGCAGTTCATATCTGGATCCTACTGAATATATATGAAGCCTGAAGATCAGTTATTGTACATTTGAAGGTGATCTGCCACTGCTTTATTAAAGCTTGTCAAACTCAAGTTGAAACTGCATGATACTGCAAATTTAGGTATTCAGTGTAGAAAACTGAGTTTACAGGTGCAAGGATGCCCCCAGCAAATGAAAGCATGCCTTGCATGCCTGTCAGAAGGTGCTTTAATTGAAGCAGCGGAATTATCAGAAGTTAGAAGTGGTACAATGGCTGGGTCATGATACCTGTTACTGGTGTCTTGGTAGGTTCTCACTTGGCGAGAAAGTCAAGGGTTTTTAGCAGGTATCTTGTGAAACTCAGTGTCATGAAACTGCTGCAAGACAGATTAGATGGTTAGATTTTTCTTTTAATCTAGAAATTTTTAACGCTGTAGACTTCAGCTGCCTGTGCAGTGCCTCGGAGATCCCACACGGTGTCTGCATTCTGTGATTTAAAAAGACTGTCAGGTAATTTTAGGGTGGCATTTAGGGTTTCATATATTTTGTAAGGAAGCAGCCGTTTAATCTTTTGGAATTATTTTTGGCAGGAGTAGTCAGTTATCTAGTAGCCTCTTAGTTTGTTGGCAGGATGTTTTCAGTCTGGCTTTCTTTATTATTTTTCTAATAAAAAAGAGCATATTTTTATTTTTCCTTTCCTTCAATTCATGGGTTTGGTAGCATTTACATTGTGCCCTGAAGATCGTCAGTGGCGTGCCAGAGTTTTCAGAGGAAGAGGTGGATGTTGAATGAGGTTTTGCACTGACTAAGAAGAAGAATTTGTCTCTGTGGGCATGGGGCCAAGTGGTAAATGTTTGTATTTAAATGTGGCTTGAAACATTGGATGAACAGTAAGAGAGTTGTGAATGTCATATTTACTCGTATGATGTTTAAATAAATAACTGCTAGAGCTACTGAGGAAACTTTGCACAGAGATTACAAGGGAAAACAGGCATTTCCTCCTCTGGAAAGCAGCTCTTGTCCGACTTCAGAGCGGCATTTTCTGAATCACGTGGCCAGATGCTTTGACTTGGCTAAGAAAGCTGAATCAGAGCTATTGCGCAGCTTCTGAGTCAGCTTTTCAAGGTTTAATAAAAGTTGTTTCGTTGGGCTTGTTTTGTCTTATTATTTTTTTTTAAAAAAGCAGTCCAAATCTGTAAAAGAAGACCTAGAAATTTTACAAGGCTTTAAGCTTGGCTGCGTCATGGAGAGATGTTGGAAGAAATGCTTCTGTCTTAGAAGATGAAGAGACTATCAGGTCTATATCAATAAACACGTTTCTCATTTTAAATTGGGTTTATATTTTGCTTTGGATTATTTTATGGTTTATTTACTTTTAACAGAGTAACTCTGTCAGTGGGTAGTGTTTTAGCACAGCTACAATTTACAGTTCCTGTAAAACATCGTACACTGGAGCATGTTCTCAGCCCCTGATTTCTGACTGAAGTATGAGCCTAAGCGGTGTAACAGAAGTAATCGGAAGCATGGCTGTGTGCTTTGGTGATGCCTGCTCAGTTTTAGGTTCTTGTACGTCATATGTTGAAGGAAAACACTGAACTTTGTTTCTGACCATTGGTATCTACCAATAGTGACTGGAAGCAGGGTGAAACCCCAAAGAGAAGTTGTGGCCTTCTTAGGAAGAAGGCACTCTCTCCTCGGTTTCTTTTTCGAGTGGGCCAAATGTAGCTTTTAAACTGTTGCTTCAGGTGCCATCAAAGCAGATGGTTTAAGTAAATATTTCGAGAGATGTGTGATGAGAAGATTACCGGTCTTTTCCAGCAGAGACTTTCAGATCCAGGAGGGGCAGATCCAGGTTGTGGCATTTCCTTGCCTTTCTCAAGCTGGTTGTACCAAAGGGAAGGTTGTTCAGGCTGAGGCCAGTTGGATCGTGTTTCCATGAAGTTGGAGGGGGCCAAGTGCTTTAGTATTTGCTGTTGTTTCATTAAAATTGTACCAGCCGGAGCAGCTTGAAGGAGGTGATGAATCTGCACATTTTCTACTCGGTAGCCGAAGTAGGAATGTGCTTAAATCCTGCCTATATCCAGGGCTAAGCACCTTTCTCTAGGGAGCATTTCGGATTCACGCTCTCTTGAAATTAGTATCATAAGCCCTTTCTTTCAAATAGGGAGCAAAGGTCAATCTTTGCTTTCAAAACCCAGGAGGTGGCAATGGTTCTGGTTCCCTTTTCGCCATTAGCAGAGCTGTTATCCGCTAGACCGCGCACCACATGTGTGGGAGACTTCAACCCAGCTATCCTCCTTCCTGAGGGGATTAATGCCCATAATTCTTTCCATCAGAGTGAATTTTGTAATCATCAGGCTGTTGACCAGTATAAGGTGGTGTTGCTGTCAGAAAGCCTGAACAGGACTGTATGGCCCAACACAGAGATCTTAGATGACTGAGGACTAAGGCGTTTAAGGAAATAATCCACAGAAGCAAACAAGTAGTTTCAGAAACGCAAGAGAAAAACATGCAAGTGTGGCTAATGTGTTGAACTGAAGATCAGATTCTGTTCAAAGGTGTATGAGTGCCTTCCTGGTAATTTCCAAATTTTATGTGCAAGCAGGAATAGAATTTGGACATGAAAAGTATAGGTAAACAGAAGAAAACAATTTGTGGAATAAAATTATCTGCTTCATAAACTGTTTTGGTGGGTTGCAAAAGGTAGATAGAAAAATAAATGTCAAACAGTGGAGAAAAAGAGAAATTGGACACAAAATACGTTCTATATAAAGTGTGTGTATTTATGTATGTATTTATATATACATGTAAATTTTCAGTAGAGATATGAAAGTGGTTACATGTGTGCCCAAAACATTAAGCCCAAAATGTTGTTACTCTTAACAGTATTTACAAAACTCCCAATGTAACTTCTTACAATAATATTTTAGTAGAGGCTTGTTATAAACAAGCATTCAGGTTTGCTTGTTTTTTCTTTTGCAAAACATTAGTGCAGAATGTTTGAAAAGCACAAGGAGTTCTTTTTGGTCCTCTGCCTTTTGCCTTTATTTTGATAAAAATGTAAATCTTGATTATACATGGAGAGAATTGAACTAATAAAAGAGGCAAGGCAGATAAATTGGATTTTATAACTTAAATGAATAAAGATTGGCTTGTAAGAGATGAGAGTAAAACAAAGCCATGCTAATAACAGCTACATGTATACACCTGTGCTTTAGTGGCTCATTGTAAATATTTTCACCTCAGTTTCATTCCAGTATAGCTCTGGCAGTTACGGGTTGGGTTTGGTTGTTTTTTTTTTTTTTTCGTTTTTGAGATCTGCTTGAGGTTTGGGGGTCTGTGTGTGTATATGTATATGTAAAGTTAGGATGATGTTGAACAATAACATATCCTGAAATAAAATGGTGTGCATAGATATTAAAATAAAACATATGGGAATTCTTTTTAGACGCCATGAATTTGAAATTTAATTTTAAAACTACCTCTATGGCACATGAGCTGCAGCCACTTTGCCGGGATTGGAACAGGAGGATATTTACAGTCAGGTTTTCTAGTAAAGCTTTTCTTTCCTGTTGTTATGTGAAAGACTTGCACAGGCAGGAGCAACTGACTGTAACCGTAGGTTATGTCCTCAAACAAATGGAAGGAAATAGTTCGAGAGCTGCTGTTTTCCATTGTATATGTTGAAGAGCTCAGTCCTCATCTTGCAAGCTCTTGAAGGGATTTTGAACTTTACTCGTCCTCTCAACAAATGTTGGCGTAGAGGTGTAATATGATGATAATACAGGTAACCAGTTTCCTAACGACTGGATTCTTCTCATCAAATCTTCTTTATTTGTAATTGCCTCTTTATAGAGTCTGTTCCCCACCGTGTCTTTCTAGGACTGGCCTACTAAATTTGGCACAGAGAATTACGACTCTAAGACAGCCATTTTGCAACCTACGTTTTCTTCTCTTTCTGCTTGTATCAGTGAGTATCATTGCTATGCTGTATCTTTTTTTCTGGTGGTGGTTCTCCTTGTTGCTCTTCTGTGGAGATGGATGCTATCAGAACGTGTTGCTCCCTCAAAAAGGCCTCCGAAAAATATTCGGCAAGTATTGTTGTCTTTAAGTCAGCAGTTGTGCTCTGTCGACTTGTGTGCACGTGGTGTCTTTTAAGCAGCTGCAATACTGTCATTGCTTGGGGAAAAATAAGTAACGGGTGGCCCTAGCATAAGAAAGCTTCCAGTAGGTATGGTAGGGTACAGGGCTGTTTGTTGTGGCTGAGAAACGTATTACAGTAATTCATGTAAAAATGTGGATTTTTTTTTTTTGACAAAGCTATGGAAATAGGAACACATTACCTTAACTATGTGTCACTGTCGTTATGATTTCTGCTAATCCAGTTGTCAGCAGGACCCAGACTTTGGTAGGCTCCGTTATCCTTTTTGTTGAGAAAGGAGGAGAGTCATTGGAAATTCCATGATCTCTTTTACCAAAAATCATCTGATGTCAAGTCAAAGACCTTCCCAGGCAAGTGTCTCATCAAGAGAAATGGTGAGACTGTGATGTAGTTGTCTGTTGTTGTCAGAGTCTGAAGTTTAAGAGTAAAATTTGCTTTAGAAATAGAAGTACTTCAAAAATGCAAAATGTAACTATTGAGAGTTTGTGCACATAAATATAATATTGGAGGATATATAAAAGAAAAACCTCACCTGTATGTGGTCATATTTTGCAAAGATTTACTTAGGTCCTTTCAGATTTATTTTTTACTGTTTATTTTTTTTGCCATTTGGCAGGTATGTTTCTGTGTTTCTAGTGCTTCGCCAGCTCTTCTTTGTGCACCATCTCTGACATCAACAGGAAAGTGCGTAGGTTTGCTGCGGGGCAGTGGGGCCAACCTCATTTTTATATTTGTGCTTACGTCATAATAATCACATTTTATTTTCTCAGGAACATGAAACAATTTTAAAGTGATAGGAATATCACGTATACTTTTGCTTGGTTTATTTATAAGTACAAAGCATTACATATGGAGGGAGTGCCCACTGTGTTCCAGCTGAGCTTCCTAAACTTTGTTAGATAAAAAAATACATCCATTTTTAAGGATCCTGACTTTCCGAAAATCAGTTTGCTCAGTCTCCTTTAGTTTTGAAATAGAGTTCTAATTAGCTGCACACAGGCAGGACAACAGGGTCTGTATTGAATGAAATTAGGAAAGAAGTATGGAGACGACAGTGCAATTGCTTAAAGATCTGAAAAACCTGATGCATTAACAAGTTCCAAAAGAAGGCGATTCTTTAAGTAAGAGGGGACTGAGAGGGTGAGAAGACAGATATACCGAAAAGCCTTGCAAAGCTGGGGGGGGTGGGTGAGGGGCTTATGGCAGGTGGGGGAAGAAATAGATCAAATTGCAGCAGTGAAGATTCAGCATGGACAAACACAGTTTTCTAGTGGAAGTATTGAAAGGTTGGAGTAATCACCTGCGGGGACAATGGCACTTCCATTGCCTGAGGTCTTTAAGAACAGGTTGGATTACCTGCATTGTTCCCACCGGATAGTTTAGTTATCGTGCCCTGGGGCTGAGGGACAGACTGCCTGAGCTTTGGAGGTTCCTTCCATCCCTCCGTTGGTTAACAGACCTCAAACTACACATTGCACAGATTTTAATAGGATCAGAGTACATAATTGATACATGCTGAAACCTATTTTCCACCACTGTGACCTGCTTAACAGTTCTATTTCAACTGGAATTTTTTATATCTGTAAGAAAGACTATTGAAGTTGTCAAGTAAAGGTTACACTTTTCAGCGGGTTTGGTTTTTTGGGAGGTGTTTCTTGCAGGACCATGCTGTAGCAAGTACCTGTCCTCCTCCTTCTCTGCTGTAATGTTGCATCCAGGCCAGTTATAGAATTGTTATTCTACTTGGAAAAACTAAGAGGATTCATGGAGTGCCTTGTAGGGAAGGAGCGTGGCCCGAGTGTGGATCCGAACGAGCAGTTGTTCCAGGGGGCTGCATGCACGCACGAGGTAGAGATTGCTGATTTCGATAGACTACAGATTGGCATTTGGTTCATAGGTAGGTAGCCGTGTTCAACAGCAAGCTTTGTAATCCCACGTAATTTAATTTTATCTGTGAATGTGTATCCCCTTAGGAAAAATTAATTTCTTCGTGGGACTAGCAGTAATAGGAGGTATACTGTGTGAGCTGGAGGTTATGTATCTATTGCAATGATAAATGTGAGAAGAAATCTTGTGTTTGTATAATGCTTCATTACCAGTCTTCTTGACCATGAGCAGAAGAGTGAGGAAACTGGAGAACTGATTTCTTCTCAAGACATTATTAGCTATAGCTAAAACCCAATTTTAATAGCTAAAGAGTACGCTAACACGCACTTACACAGCTGTGGCTTCATAGCTGTATACGGTTTGCAGAGGAGGTAACTGCTACCGGGAGTATGTTAAAATGCAAATTATTATATTCTCCAGGTAAATAATAACAAAAAAATCCTTCCTTTTATTCAGTTAAGGAGTATCGAGTGGTGGTTTGATTAATGTTTGAGTACTGAGTGCCCTGTCAGTCGCTACATAAGTAGTAGTAGTTGGAAAAAGATATGATTTTTATATAGTATAATAAACAGCTGTGAATTAACATAGTATATAAATATGCGTCAAATTTACAGTGTGTAAGAAATGTTGTTGGCTTGGGTGGGCTTTTGTAGACATTTAAGCCACTAATATATTTTGGCCAGTATGAATGTATTTCTTAACATGAAAACATTAAAGTTTTTAAATTGAGTTTCATGCTACTAGAAAAACATTTTTAATCTCATTGGTATCACTGATGTCATTAATGTTACAGCGTTGTCAGCATTTTTGTACAGGTAGTCTTTGAAAGGTGACTGTTGCATCTTTAGCTAATGACGAAATTTTGTATTTGTTTTCTTAGCATGGCCTAGCATGTTTCTTAGCAAACAATCTGAAACACAGGGTTTGCTTGAAAAGCAGTATAATGCAGTTCTATATATATTTTCCCCACACATACAACTTAAGTGTTTATAACGAGATGCAATTGCAGTTTTCGGGAGAAAAGCAGGGAGACGTGGGCCAGATGCTCATTAGTCAGAAGGCATGTTAGGAAGAGAAACCCAAATAATTTAATTTTTTAAGCTCGTTGTAACTTTCTAGAATGTGAGTTCTTGGGTTTTTTGAATGGGATTAACATTTCCCTCATTGCTCTAACATTTTTCTCCTTGTTAATCTATACTGTGTTTCATGTGAGGCGATGTACTCTGTCTCTAGATGGCAGTCACTGGCAGGCAAAGGGAAGGATCGCTCTGGGTTGCTTGGCTTGGACCCTACAAGCCTCTGCACCGGTTGGCTTCTGTGCTTGGAATTTTTATGGTGTTGGGACAGCAATAAAAGAGTCACCTCGGCTTCTCTCCCTTCCGAACTGCAACAGAGATACCATGAAGAAAGAAAGAAAGAAAGAAAAAAGAGCAAATAAGAAGAGAAACTGAGAAAATGTTGCCAGGAAACATTCGCAAAAGAGACCTTTAGTAATGCTGACAGTAGTGAAGAGTTAGGTTTTTTTTATATCAGCAAGTCTTTATCCTCGATTAACGAAAATAAATTTGTTTATAAGGGAGAAATGCCAGTTTCCCACTAAATTCAGTTTCAAAGAGAAATAGATTGACCAAGGTGCAACCAGGGATAATGGGAGTGGAGGAATATATGATTGTAATCTCATTTAATTGAATGAGGATTTTCTCACAGTCACATGAGCATGTGTTTTTGGAGAAACAGTTTTCTTTTCGCTTAAGACATTGTGTCTTCCACCACCCCCCGTTCCCCATCCTCCCTTTGCAGTGTTCATCCTCTCCTAACTTTGAAACTCCTTCCCATCGTTTTGCAGGTAATTCCTTTCCTTCATACTTGTTAGCAGTCTGTCTCAGACTCCACTCTGTCTCTTCTCTTTAAAGTCAGATGGGCTTTTAGTTTTTCCCTTTCTTCGTATAGGTGCTGTTTGCGTTCCTAACTCATCACTACTGAACAGTTTGATGTAACATTGCCATTAGAAAAGGCAGCGGCACTCAAGCAGAGGAACAACAGTTTCTCAGCACTTGCTCTGCTGGGATGATTGCACTTCACGAGATGAATGCTGCTTGATAAGAAAGCTATTGTTATAATAAATACAGTTCAAAACCGGGAATTGATCTATAGGTTTTATTGATGTCTGGTTTCAAACGCAGTGCCAAATTACAGTCTTGTTTTCATATGCGCAAATCCCAAGAAGCTCTTTGGAAAGCGCTGGAGTCATTCTGGATTGACAGAGTTATACTTAAGATCAAGTTTTGGCCTCCAGTTTCAATAATAAGAAAATGATTTGCTGTTATATTGCATATTGTTTTAACTACCAGCATTAATAAAGGGACCGTGAGCCTGTAAGTGCTTTGCAAATATTCTGCAGGACATTTTTTACACTAAAACCAAGTAACTGAAAATCAGAAAATCTCGATTTTTGCGTAATACAATCCTAGCAACAAGCTTTGAATTTCTTAATGTACTAGTTTAACAGTGGGAAAACTACTGATTTTTTGAAAGGAAAGGTGCTTTAGTTGCAAAAGAATGAAAAATCAACCAAAGCTTTAATTAGGTCTTTATTTTTACCTGTTTATAATGAAAAATACCATATGGATTTTACGCCAAGTTTTACAATTCACACTCAAATGCATTTCCAGAGCCAGTTTGAGAAATGTGGACTCCGTTTGTGAGGCAAGGCTTTGTGAGAGTTAGCAGTAATTTAGTACAGTTTTCTGTGTGAAGTTCATGTGCAAGAAAGACAAGATAGAGATAATTCTGGTATTATGTCAAGATTACATATTAGGATGACAGGTATCACAGTCCCTAATAGACTGCACAGCACAGAGATAATGAAGAGTGATGCTTTCTGTTCCCAGCCCTGCCTTGGGCCTGGTAGGTAACCGTGGGCAAATCACTCCTCCTCCCTCAATTTCTCTGTCTGTAAAAGTGATTATAATGATGTGGATTATTTTGTGTTTCGTTTTGAGATCTGAAGGGAATACGTAGAACTGAAGCGCTAGGAACATGGTGGGGAATATAAGGCGGTAAAATAAGCATCTGTATTACAGACAGCTTTGTACGGGCAACTGATTATAAAATTATTGATTCTGCTGCTCTTTCCTGTTGAGGGTATTACTATGTACTTGTTCACAAGACCGTAGAAAAAAAAATCTTGCGATTTCTTATGCTAGCCTATCTTTCAGCTTCTCATTCAGAATTGACCAGAAGGTTATTCTGCTTTTATTCTTGCCCGTTACCATCCCCACGAGGGACAGTTAAAGCTGTAGTTAATGGAGGAAAAGGACAGCAAAGGTCTGTCTGTCTTTCTTTTCTCTATCTCCTCCCTTTCTGTCTCTCTGTCTCCCTTTGGCCATTGAAAATGTAGGTCATATTGCATCACCATAAAATGGAACAGTCAGAAAGGTGTTTGAAAAATGCTGACATCCTTAGCCTGGGGTGCGTGCCAGTGTCCTTTGTTTACACTGAGAATAGTGTTGTACCTGTGTAAGAACCAGCATCTCTGTTAAGGTTAGTGGTATGGTACCTAAATTATGAGTCAGATTTTAAGATGACTTTCATCTGCCTGCAGTAATTTAATATTAGACAGATAAAATGCAGCCACTCACAATAATGATATACATGAGGAGCTAATTTGAAATCTTTAATCTGCAATAACCGTGACGGTGTAGTTTGAATAATATTACCTTTAACAGAGAAGCTCAGTAATAAATTTTTGCAAATCATGTTAATCATGTACTCTGCATTGTCTTGATTAACTGTGCCTTTCTGTCTTGAAAAGTATGTTTACATTACACGTTTGTATATTTTTTAACATGGGTGTTTTACTTCATGCACCCCTTTAAATGAACCAATCAGGATTTTATTTATTTAAAAAAATGGAAAATCCTGATGACCAGTGTCTTATTGCCTGCTACCAGTCTTTTATTCTTTGTTTTTCTGATGTAATACAAGTTGTAATAGGTATGAAATATTCCTTTGGCAGATTCCTTATGCAGAACATATCTTTTTCTTCTCTACAGATGTATATAAATACCATTTTTAAAGAAATATGTGAATTTAATTTCAACTGTCCTTATTTATCTTAGTTTGTTGCAGTAAGCTAACATCTTTTATGGATTGAACTTTCAAATGGTGGTATAAATCATACTGCAAGATGCAGGTGTTTTGAAATATAAGACAAGATACTCGCTTATAGAGTATCTTTCATTATTTCTGAAACCAAGTGGTTTTTTAACCTTTCTGTTCTGTGCTTTGTGTGGTTGTACTTAAACAGTTGAACGAAGTGCAATATCCAAAGGCTTCTTACGACTTTGTTAATCTTACTGCTAAAGAAGATGTCTAAGTTGAAAAAGAAAATGTTGAAAGATAAAGCTAAAATTAGCGATAACACGATTTGTTGAGCAAAATAATGAATGCAAATCTTTTCCTGTTGCCATTAGACAAAGGAAGATGACAGTAGTCAAAGTTAAGACCCCTCACATGCACTTTGCCGTGCGCAATTATTTTGCAATTTTTATCAATTTATTTAGAATTATCCAAAAGGTGGTGTTGCTTCTCCATTGACTAAGTTATTAATTATTTAGTAACTAAGATACTAGTTACTTAAGTTTGACCCTTGTTATTATCTATGAAGATGCCTATGCATGTTTGAAGTAGTTTCAGAATAACTTGTATCATTATTGGATTTTGCACCGAATACTCTGTTGCATTTGTGTTGGCACAGATAATAGTAAATATTTAGGTGATTCTGAGAAATATTTTATATAGTTCCTATGTATGCCAATATGAAATCTTGAGATGCTGCAGTTTTGTACTTGGTATTTACAGAAGTTTGGTATCTAATCTCTATTTGAAGCATGTAGCTAGTACTTATTTTTTAATCTGTGAAGATGTAAAGAATTGTGTCTCTTGAAGGGAATACGAGGCCCAGTTATGCAATTGGTAGAGTTTACAGTTCTTATACCATCTTTGACCCCCTGAGATGCTGTACTTGGCGGGTCCTGGGTCAGTCTCCAGCACAAATGAGATTGCTGTGATTTACCCTTGAGCTACTAGCTAGCCATAGCAGCAGCCCCTAGCCTTCTGCTGGCCAGCTCGTGTTCTTGCAACACATACCTCCTGCACCCGCTTTTCCAAGGGGCAGAGTAAGACCTTATTAGGTTATCCCCGTAATTATAAAATGTCTAAATGAAGCCTAGTATTGGGGTGATTCTACCTAGCATGTCCAAATCTTTGTTTATATAAGTGTAGACAGGGTATTTTATCTTAAATTTGAATATTTAGTAGATAACAAAGGAGAATGTTCCAAAATTTAGGTACGTTCTTTGGTGTATGTTTCTGACAGCTGAAAAGAAAATGTTAAAGGAATTTGGATAGTTGAGGCATTAGTTTTGATACTTTCAAAAGTTAGGGATACTTTATCACATATATTTACATTTCCTTTATTTTAATAAGTTGATCTGCAATTACAGTTGTCATGTAAATGGGTTTCCCCTTAAATGGATAATACGCATTAGTCATTGTAACTGTGCCTTTATTATATACGTCTGCGTAGATCCAATTTTGACTGGGATGTAGCTGTTGCTCTGCCAGGCTGTGGTTTCCTGTCTTGCATATCAGTAAGTCCTCAAAGTATTAAATAGCAATTGCAACCAAGTTTCTTTGATTGTCAGGCATTGAGAGTCTGCTTCACCGCTTTGAAAGTGCAGACCTTTTTCCATTTTCTTGGATTGCTGCTTTGGCTTTTTTTGTCATCTTTCCGTCTTCCAACTAGCTCTCCCTTTCCCAGGGTACCAAAGTGCTTACCTTCTGGAGAGAGAGCTCCTCCTGGCTTATTCTCAATCATCCCATGGCTTCCTTGCATTACTCTTTGCTGACAGTTGTGGTTGTAATTGACCTGCTGTAAATTCTCAACACCAATCATTCCTGTTCTTTGCCACCCATTATCCAGAGAAAGAGTTCTCTTTAAAGGGTCGTTAAGCTGTCACTTTACTCTTTTGAAACTTATTCTCTTAACTCCTTCAAACGCAACTCCAGATGTAATCCCTACAGCAAAATTCACAGGTGGTGACATAGTACGCTCTGATCTCTCGTAAAGAGGAATAAAATTTTTGCTGATCCTTCCTTCACCCTCATCTGGTGCGGTTTTTGTACTTACCACTTACTTATTGCCCTATTCCTCGATTTGTAAGTCTTTGGAGAAGTCTTCTGTTTTATAGGTAGTTTTTGTTTTCATTTTTGCATGAAGTAATGGAACTTGCCTTTTATGTAACAAATAACATTTAGGTCAGGATAAAAGAAAGGGCGTTTTGCATGCGGAGCTCTCCTATCCCCTAAAGAAACTGGGGTCGAAATGAAGGACTGAATTACTTCCACAGCAGGGAGGGCATATGCTTAAAGGAATTGGGACTTTGAGGCTAAACATTCCATGATCTTCTGTGAAGGGAATGGTCCATAGGAATTCAGAGTCTCCTGTCCTAAAGAAACGACGGAGAAAAAGGATTTTTGACAAACGCTGCATTGCCTTTTCCAGTGAGCAACAGCAAGAGCTGAAGAGGAAGTTTTATACTGAAGTATTCAATGAAATTTGTGTAATAAGGAAATACTATGTTTTCTGAGACGTCTACTGGTGTGGAAATCTGTTAACGGTCAGTTTTATTAACCATAAAGCAGAACAATGACTGCAGAGGAGAGAGAGGAAATAATACTGGACTTGCTCTCAAGCGTAGTCCACTGCAGACGAGAAAATTTTGGATTTTATTGAGAAACTAGAATATAGTTAAGCTTGGATATGCTTTGTAGGATCAAGTATGTCACTGAGCAGGGTAAAGCTTAGAAGTTGTAAATATATCTGTAGGTGATCTCAGTCAAGATAGTGTCAGCTGCTAAGCTGCAGTTTAAAAGAAAAGAAAAAAGAAGGGGTTTATCCTCAGTGCATGAAGACTTTAAAGACATGAACTCAGTTTGCAGACAGCTTCCCGGAGGAGCAGCAGAAGCCAGGATAAGCTTCGTTCTGCACCTTCCAGTGGGGCAGAGCCCTGCAGTCTGTGGGACAGCTTGGATGCCCTCTTGGACTGCATTCCTCTTGTCTGGACTTTAATCCTTGGAGGGGAAAAAAATAGTTTTCTCTGAAGTGTCATCGGGTCCCAGCGCTAGATTGGCTTATTTATATCTATCTTCATGACTTTTTAGTAGATGAAAAAAAATCACCGGTTAAATTTCAAAGCACTTATAAAAATCAATTATTTGATCTTTAACATAACCTGTGCACAAGGATGGTTGGATTTTTTTTTAACAAGGCTTTGGTTTAGCTTTTACCAATTAGGCATTGATTTATGCTAAACCAAAATTTGGTTTGTATAAACAGTAACTTCACAAGCATTGAATGAAAGGATTTTAAAAACCTGAGCTTGGGATGATAAAAGTTCATTTTGTGGGAAAAGCCTCGATCTGTACGTCTCTCTGATTTTTGTTAAATTCTTCATCAGTGATACAGTAATAGTCACTAATGACTATTACGTGAGGGATCATTTTTAGCTATCCGCGTTCTATGACATGGTGGTAAAAATGTCAATGACTGCGTACCGAGAGCCCCTGTTGTTGGAGTCGTCCTATATTCTAGAAAAATCCTGTGCAGAAAATCCAGTGCTGTGGTGTTACCAGCTTGTGATACAGACCCAACCGTCTGCTCGGAAATCTGGTCAGTAATAGTCGATGTAAGTGCAGTAACTGGGCTGAAGATTGAGATTTCATCCAATGCATACCTTTCTGGTAATGTCAGGCTGCCATTTAAAGAGCTGCTCTGTGCATAAGAGTGCATAACAGCTCCCTGCTTACCTTTCAATTTTAAATCCATTGCAGAAACTGTATTTGCAAAATTGATAAAATGCTTCGTATTAGTTTTTAAATAGATACATTTATAGTTATGAAACGGAGATAGGGTTTCAAGTGTCTTATTGCTGTACTCTTTTTTGTTTTCTTTCAGAATTAATCAGGTACAAGTTAGAAAAAGCTTCCAAAATCTGAACAGATGAAGATCAATTGATAAATCAACCCAGCGATTCACCATACTTTCAAGGTACTGTGACATGCTTACCCAAATATTTTCCTTAAGCATAATATTCACATACTTTAGATGTGAGAAGCGTGGAGAACAGGATATTAGCAGGGTTGCAAAGCAAGTCTGAAGTGTTACCAGATGCAGTGGGGAGACTTTTTTTTTTTTTTTCTAAAAATGCAGGTGTTTAATATATGTTTCAGTGGGAAATAAAGCAACCTCACAATCAACCTAAAGGGAGTTCAACGCATGGAACAGCCAAACTTAAAAAGATAAAAGTAAGCTGGATTATATATCTCAATAACTTAGATGAAGCGATTTGGACAAGTAAGATGTGGTAGACAGGCATAATTTTTAATTTATTTATTAATTTTAGAAGAAGTCAGCTTCTTTTTCTGAATGATTATTTTGGTCTGTTTCTGTGTTTCCATGACACTTTAAAGCATTGAAAGGCTGTTAGGCTTTGGTATATACTATAGCCTCCCGGCTGCATCAGTTTTGTTATCTTACACGTTCAGAAAGTAGAATTGTAAACTGAGGCAAAGACTGTACAGTTGCCTAACACAGTGGGGTTATTCTCCGTGACTAGCGTTCCTGGCAGAATGTTAGGAAAAGGAGAAAATTATGATAATAAATTGAAATTTTGGCTAAAAAGCTGCTAGTGCAGATTATTTTATCGGATCGGGAACTGCTAATTCATTGAAACAGTATCTCTCTCTTTCTCTGTTTCCCTTACATTTATCTCTACTCTTTATCATCACATGCATTTCACCATTTTGTGTATTTTCGCTTGACATCATGAAAGAAAAGGCTTCACTCTTAAGTTTGCGTTTTTCTTATGCGCAGACTTGAAGAATCCAGTCTGTTGTAGCCTAGCTAGTATTTGCTGTGCAAATCATCTTTTAATATATTTTTAAATGGATTGCGGCAGAAGGGGCCATTACAGTTAACGTGGAGCTGGTCTGCAGAATTTATTTAAGTGGCAGAGTTAATCTGGGCTGAAGAAGAGTGAGGAATGTTTGTCATGGTGTGGCTCTTGCAATATGTAACATTGGAAACTAATATCTGAGGTTTCTGTAACAAAATGCTTCCTGTGGATTTTTCAGCAGCCTCAGAAGTGGCTATAGCAGTGAACTCCGAGCCCCTGGGGTTGCAAATCAAAATTGGTATTGTTGTTATCTACTTCCTTGCTCCTCATCACTAAATAGTGCCGCAGCACCTGTCATATTTTCATATAATCATAGGAAAGTCTAGATTGTAAGAGACCTCTGGACATCATCTGGTCCAACCTTCTGGTTGAAAACAGGTTATACAAGGCCTCGTCAAGCCAAGTGTTGAATATCTCCAGGAAGGGAAAGTCCACCATTTCTCTGGGCAACCTGTTCCAATATATAATTGTTCTCACAGTGAATACTTTTTTCTTGTATCTAGACAGAACTTCTGAAGCAACTTGTGCCTCTTGCCTCTTGCCCTGTCACTGTGTTTCTCATGAAGAGAGTACCTCCATCTTCTCTATAATTATCTTTTACTTATTGGGAGACTGTGATTACATGCCACCTGAGCCTTCTCTTCTTGAGGCCGAACAAACCCAATTCCTTCTCATTTCTTCAGTATGTTTTCCAACCTTCTAATCACTTTGTTCACCCTCTGCTGGACCCTGTCCAGTTTTTTACTGTGTCTCTTGAGCTGGCCGGTCTTCCAGCCTGTCACAGTCTCTGTACATAGTGACGTTTCCTTTGGGAGTATCTACCTGTCTTCCAAGTTTCATGTCATCTGCGGACTTGATGAGGATGCATTTACTCCCATCATCCAGATCATTTTAAAAGATATCGAATAGGATTGAGTCCATTATCGAACCCTAAGGAACCCCATTTGTGACTGATTGCCAGTTTGATTTTGAGCCGTTACCACCCTTTGAGCATGGCAGTTGAGCGAGTTTGCAGTAATCTCATGGTCCAATCTCTTAGCACCCTTGCATGCATCCTGTTAAGTCCTGTAGACTTGTCCATGTACAATTTGTATGACATTTTGTTGCTAACTTGCTAACCGTGTGGTCAGTGGAGGCAGCATCAGCAAGCAGCAATCAAATGCGAGAAGAACGGTATAAATTTAAATTTCCTTGTGCCAGGCTTCTCAGGATGCTCGATTTGATGTTAATCGGCATGTCAAACCTCTGAGGGTATGAGGTCGCAGGCAGCTTCACATGATAGGTAGGCATCATTGTGGTCTCAAGGATCTCGTGTCCTGTGGGCTATGGTTGGACCCAGAGTCTTCTGCCTCAATGAACTGCCAAGGAGCCATGTAGACAGGCTGGCAAGAAACCAGGCGGGGTTATGAAACCTTGCGTGGTAGGTAGGTTCCATCGGAAGATCATTGATATCAAACTGTTTCCATTTAAGTGCTTTGATTTCAATAAACGGAAATTCAGCGCTAATATTTTGTTACAATTGACCTGAATAGCTGTGTATTTTAATGATTCTAAATTGTAATACCGTATTCTCTGTGTATAAATGAGAATTTAAAAGGTCATACCCATTTCTGATTCCTCCGATTAAAATGATTCATCTGCTAGTTAGGTTGCCAAAATTGTTTTAACATTTCCAAATTCAAAAGGTGATTTCAATACCTTATGTAAAAATAATAAACATTAGTCTGATTTCCAAATCATTAACTGGATGCATTCTATGTAGTTTTACCTATTTACCTTTAACACTTGAAAACTTTGTGTCACTATTCAGTGTTTTCTCTGTAAAATTCTTTTCAAGAATTGTCAGTATTTGGTGATGCCTAAGCCGGGCAAAGATTCGTGTTCCTGTATTCCTTATGCTCCTTATTCTGCTTTTGATAGCTGTGTCATCAATTCTTGCAGAAATTGGACTTGCATTTGTGACGTATTCAATAGTTAAGTAAAGAAGGAAGCGATTGCAATGTTTTGTTAGATATTGTATGTGTCATTAACACATGGCAATGACATTGGGTGTAAAAATGTTATACTGTCTTCAGCATAGTTATTGTGATGTTTGGATAAACATATAGGGGCGTCTATTGCATTCTCATCCTAATGCAGAATTCTGCGCAGATTTACTTATGTTTATAAGCCTCCATTCCCCTATTACTTCTCCTCAGAAAAGGATACTTGAAGTTAGTCTTCTAATCTTAACAATATCATTCTTTCCCCTGGTACAGGTGGTTTATAGTAGGTATCCACAAGAATTTCATATTCCAGTATTTAAAGTAGCTGTATTCCTGCGCTTCTGAGCATCTTCAGCTCCCCCTTTGAAGTGTTTCTCATAAATAAAATTATACACATCAACCTGTTCCCAGGATCTCTTGGAAAAGGATAACAGACTGGCATGGTTTGCTGTATAATTTTTTATTGTGTGCTGCTCATGGTTATTATTCTGCAAGATCTCGGTCCTGTGTGTAGTTATAAAGGGAGAAGTTGCTTGATTTCACTGGAAGGTGAGAGTAAACTACAGATTACCATAATGTGTTTTCCTTAATGTATTAATACTTTTCTATAGTGGGGCTTGAATCAAGCAGTCTGTTTTGTTGTGGCTGGATAATTCTCTCATCGTCTGGACGTCCTGATTTATATGAACTTTTTATCTCTTGCTTCCCAAATTGCCCAATTATATTCTTATACTTCTCATACTGGAGACATATTTTAAAATGCACAAAATGTACTCCCAGTTCCATCGCTTGTCAGCAGGAGCTGACGGGAGGTTCTGGACTTCACTTCGGCGTATCAGCTACTGGAGTTGTCATTTCATCCTGAATCTCATCTACCAACAACTCTTCACTAATAATATTTGTTCTTAGTTTTTAAGCCCATCTCGATCATTTCATACCTTTTGGCTAGAATTAACTTATTTGAGTTCCTTTAATGCTCTAATGCCCCTCAGATCTTTTCCTTGACAGACTTTTTTGTGAATTCACAATTTTTCTTCCTTCTCAGTACTGATAAAGTGGCGCCATTGTAGGTTCTCCCTGTCTCTCCCTTCGCACTTCAGTTCTTGCATCCTTTCACTTTCATTGTGGAAAATCATCGGTGAATCGTATCATTGTTCTTAGAAGAGTTCGGCTGCAGATTCATCCTTCCTTTTTCATTCCGGTTAAGAGCTGTCATATCTCAGGTCCTATACGGAGGCTGTCTCACAGATTCTAACTGAGCAGCTGAGGTGGGTGTTCCCTGTTTGAACGGCTTTCCCGGACCACCTGGCAAAAGAATGAAACCTGCCGGTACAGGTGAAAAAATGCCTGCAGTCTCATGCCACAAAATAACCATCCTCTGCAGTTTTAAGCAGTTGCATGCTGTGTGTAGGCATAAATTTAATCATAGTATCACCAACCATGATTAATATGTTGTTAAATCTATTTAGTGAGGTTTAAAACTGTGGGTTTTCCTTCTTTGTATGTTTTGTTTTCTCTTCTTGGCTCCTTTCTTTCCTTTTGCAGGCTGTGTTACATTTTTGTTTGTTTGTTTATGCTTTCTTCAGCCCATTATTTGGCTGTTTTCTCTACATCATCCACTGTTTCCTGCTGTTTTCCTGCCTCATGTTTTTCCTTCTCCATTTTCCATCTGAGCTTAACTTACTGCTCCATGTTTTTTTCTCTCTCCATTCCCCGCATACCTGTTCTCATTCACGCGTATGACCAGTCTGTGGCTATTCACACGCCATCTGAGCCCTAACGCTACTTCTTGGGCTGGTTTGCATCCTCAGTTAAGCCCTTTGAATTGTCGCATTTCTGGACCGCTTCTTGTTCTCTTAAAGCAGCATCGGCTTCCAGGCAGCGCTTGCCACCTTGAGTGTTTTGCCCACTCCTGAGCAGATTCATTCCATGTAATTCTGGGTGCCTGACGGAGGTTCCTAATTTATGTGCGTGGTCATGCTTGACTACTTCTGTGGTCACCGGGAAGGGAGGGGCTTCTCCAAAAAGCGCTTTGGACCAGGAGGGACCAAACTGATCCCAAAAGCATCTCTGGCTCTCTGCTGATTGCCAAGGGAGCTTTGTATGACTGTACTCCTGACCTGGATGTCTCAAATTGGTAATAGCCACCTCTTTTCAAACTCTACAGCTTGTACATGTGTTTTCAATTCTGATCTCCTTCTAACATGATGGATTTTCAGGGTTTTTCCCTAAAATCATCAATGCATCCATTTATAGCACTATGGAAAACAATTTAAGACAATTGAACTTGTGCGCTTAAAAGAAACCCCAAACACATATTCAGCCTAGTGAGCCGGTGGGAAAAGAAAATTCTCTCCACCTCCAGTCCTTGTAAAATTAAGTTTTTCATCTGCCCCTGTTCCCGTTCTCTGACTAATCCGTCTTGTGCACTGAACTGATGAACTGATCTTTCTGCTGCCACTTTCCTCCCTCTGCTGGAATACTGATGTATTCACGACAGAGTGGGAAAATATTTTACTGGCGGAAGAAGGTTTAGGAAAGGACAGCCTGAGGCCCAGACTGCAGAATTAGATCTTGAGTGGGAATATGGGGGGGGGGGGAAATAATGCAACAATCCCTTTGAAAGAGCAAAAAAGAGCGAGAAAGGGGATAATCATAGTTGTATGAAATAACAACGGTGCGTGCTTTACCTGTTTGGCCGGCACTTTTAAAGCAAGAGGAGCTTTTGAGTGACGTGATGAGTGTCACCCTGAGAAACGGAGAAGTTAAAACGTTGGCTAATCTGTGTAATTTTGCCAAATTTCGCCATTTTACTTGCTGCATAATCTGACGCGGGGAGACATCAGTAAGGTTTTGAAGGAAAGCATCGTGCCGGATAGGCGCACGGTGAAGACCTGCCGTTATTACGGGGCGGGCGGTGCTGTTCTGGGGCTCCGTTTTGTGGCCCGTCCTTAGATTGGCTTTATGACTTCCGTAAAATAAATTACAGCCAAAGCTTTTACGGATTTGATAGAAATTCGGACGTAGCGACTATAGTTTTTCAAACTGCAGCTGAGGAGTTGTTCCACTCGCTCCCAGTGGCGCCCCCCCACTTCTTCCCCCCCCCCCGGCCTCGACGGGGCCACCGTTCGGCGGCCCCGTCGAGGGGGGGGGGGGGAAGGGGGGAGGGCGCGCCGCCGCTTTTAAGGAGGCGCCGGTTTTAAGGTGGACCGGCGAGGATGGGCGGGACGCGCAAGCCTGGCTCCGCCCCGCGGCGTCGCGTCGTTGGTCCGTCCCCCCCCCCTTCC